>NW_026111685.1:100000-292500 GCF_024679095.1 Eriocheir sinensis
TCCTTTACTCTCTCTCTTCCTTCTAATCTTCTCTTCCGTACTCCCTCCCTTTCACTCTTCCACCAAGAATTTTCTCCTCTCTCCCTTCCCTCCTTCCTTCCTCCATCCCTCCCTCCCTACCTTCCACCATGCCTTCAATTAATTCCCTCCTTCCTTCCTTCTTTCCTCCCTCCCTTCGTTCTTTTAACATACTTTCTCTCCTTGCCCCGGCCTTCCTTCCTTCCCAACCACTACTGACCAACCTACCGAACCTAAGCCTTCCTTCCTATGTACCCCTCTACCTCCTTTTCCACTCTCTCTTCTTCAATCTTATCGTCCACTCACTTCACTTCCTCCATCTCCTCTTTGATATGTTTTCCTGCAATGGATCATCTTTGTTCGTTCAAGCGCTCTTCCCTTATATCTTGTTGTTGTTGTTGTTGTTGTTGTTGTTGTTGTTGTTGTTGTTCGTTCGGATTATTTGCTTTTTCCCTTTCTAATTATGTATCTAATTTCGCTTCACCTCGCCGTTGTCATTTCCCTTGTTATTGTTTGTGATATATGATTGTTTTGTCTTCTCAACCCCTTGCATTACTATCCTCCTCCTCTTTCTTCTTCTTCTTCTTCTTTTTCTTCTTCCTCCTTATCTCTTCTCTTATTATTATTTCTTTTCTTGGCAAGGAAGTAGAATTGTGAGCAAGAACGAACAATAAACAAGACAGAATGAGCTCTCTCTCTCTCTCTCTCTCTCTCTCTCTCTCTCTCTCTCTCTCTCTCTCTCTCTCTCTCTCTCTGTATCGTGTGTGTGTGTGTGTGTGTGTGTGTGTGTGTGTGTGTGCATAATAAGAGAGAGAGGAACGAACGGAAGGAGGAATCATTAAACCTCCTCCTCTTCTTCCTCCTCCTCCTTCTTCCCCTCCTCATTCTCCTCCTCCCTGTTCTCTTCTTTTCCGTCGACGTTATTTCATTCATAACTCTTATCAATCACAAACCTCACACACACAAAAAACAAACAAACAAAAAAACAAAGAAGCAAAAAACAAACAAAAACATACCAGAAAGGATGTAAAAGCGAAAAAAATCGAAGGAAAAAGAGAAAGAAAGGAAAAATAGATGTTCCGATAAAACTCGCCGCCCAGGCAATCACAAACCATTCAAACTCCCGCCCCGAAGAGTCATTCATACTCGTCCCATCGCCCGCCCACCCCCGGACAGGCCAGACAGACGTGGTATTCTCAGACGCTTCCGCCTCCCACATCACCTCTTTCCAAGGGACAAAAAGGAGATCAGTTGGGTTCTAATAGGTGTTTTGTTAAGTTCCGGGTACAGAAGAAGGGTCAGACTACCACTAGGGTCAGAAGGCTACCCCTGGAAATGCCCAAAACTCCTACGAAAGCCTTGTCAAATATGTGTGATTGGGGGACGAACAGGCGATGCTAAGATTGCTACTCATTTCTTGTCCCGTCTACTTTTATTTTGATGTATCTTTATATCGTTTTGTCTTTCTTTGTCTCCATCTACTCCTCCCTCTTCCTCCTCCTACTCCTCTTCTTCTTCTTCCACACACACTTTTTTTTACTTGTCCGTCAGTATTCCACCTAATTACAGTTGCCTCCTCCTTCTATTCCATAACCTTCACGCTGCATCAGGTGTGGGTATGCTTGCCTCCATTACATGATACAAGTAATTCGTTCGTGCTGCAAATATATTGTTCGAACATAATATTCCTCGCTGGTGTAGTTATTAATCCGCCTCATTTGTAACGTGGCCTCCCGTGGGTGTGCTTGTTGTTGCTGCTGTTGTTACTATTATTATTATTATTATTATTATTATTATTATTATTATTATTATTATTATTATTATTATTATTATATGTCTGGAATTAGGCAGGTATCCGAAACTGACCTCTCTTCTGACCTCATGTTCTTTCTTTCTATTGTCGAAGCAGCGTCTGGTGGGCTTTTTTGAGTGTTTTTGTTTTATATGCCCGTGAGCTGCCTCCCTCGCTGTAAAATAATATGTATACTTTTATCATTTATTCAGTATTCCGCTCGGCTCTCCCTCTCCTCTTCGACTTCCTTTAAACCCAAAAAGAGCGGACGTCAACTGCCATTTATCTTGCTCACTTGGTAAGAAAAATGAGTTATGGCTATCTTTGAACTTTTCCCGATCTCTCTCTCTCTCTCTCTCTCTCTCTCTCTCTCTCTCTCTCTCTCTCTCTCTCTCCCTCTCCCTCCCTTTCCATCCAGCCCATCCGTCTCATCAATCACACCACACATGACATTAGCCACAGAGGCATACTAACACACGCCAGCATTGAGGGGCGGCACCAAGGGGGTCACGTAATGCATGTGTAGGTGGTGGCCCGACACATACAAGGTGCGTCACGAGGGTCGGGTGGCAATGCGTCCGAATTATATCATGCATCAGCCTATTGAGATCGTCATGAGTTCAATAGAGACCGACGAACGTGGGGGAGGGTTCTAGATGCCTGGTGAGAGAAGGAGATGATTGTCTGTGTGTGTGTGTGTGTGTGTGTGTGTGTGTGTGTGTGTGTGTGTGTGTGTGTGTGTGTGTGTGTGTGTGTGTGTGTGTGTGTGTGTGTGTCTTTCTGTTATTCTTTCGTTGGTTATATTTGCTTGGGATAAAGGTGAAGAAATCGATTTTTTTAACTGCCTATAGCGCCGGTAGGTCCGTTAGTGGCGCGGGCGAATTTTATTTACAGTGGGTTCCGTGATATATGACTTTTGAAATACGCTGTACCGCTGTATCTGGACCGAAAGAGACGGCGTGACTTGCCTGCTACATTCTTAAGCATCGCCACTGCTAGTATAACCTCCCCTCTTCCCTTCACAAACTTTCTCTCCCCATAAATGCCATAAAGAACCTTCTACTATCAGTTTAAAGTTTCACACGTGTTGGTCGTGGAGGGGTTGCTGTGGCGGCGGCATTACTTAGTGCTGGAAATGACCGGAGGGGAATATGTCCAGGGGGGAATTTGTCGGGGAGAAAATGTGGGGAAAATGTCCGGAGGGGAAAATGTCCTACACTCAGTTTTTTTTTCAGTATTTCGCACTTTATTTTAATTGGAATTAGGATGTGAGTGCGCCTAGTTTTGGAAATGTATACTGTTCGACTTTTTTTTCTTCAGTATTTTGGACTTTTTTTTTTTAACTGGGAAGAGGAAATGAATGTGCCTAGTGCTGGAAATGTATATTATCGCCACCCTCATAAAATAATCGCCTGAGTCATTTTTCAGTGATTTCCAGGTTTTTGTGTACATCAATTTTTCAACACGTGACGCCCGTTTTTGTATAGTTGCCTTCGTCATTCAGGGTTTGAGTGTTCTAGAATTGACCTTTTCATTTCTGCCTAAATGTTAAGTCAAATAAGATAATGACAGTTCTTTTCTGATTTCCTGTAAAGTAGAAAATAATGGCAGTTTGTTTACGAAGGTGACGTTGTCTTGTCCGACTTTTTTTTTCAGTATTTCGGATTTTTTCATAATTGGGATGAGGATACGAACACGCCTAGTTTTGGAAATGCATATATTGTTCGCCTTTTTATTCAGTATTTCGCACTTTTTTGATCGGGGTGAGGATGTGCCCCTCCGCCTTTCGATCGTCGCGCACTAAGTTCTTCCTATTAGCCAGAAATGACGAGTGAATATTTGGGTGGATCGAGACAGAGCTCATACGTCGGCTGCAGCTTTAGTCCTCGCTTATACTAACTCATTTCCGCTTGCCTTCCTTCTCGCGCTCTCTCGTGATCCAACTTATCTATTCTCTCTTTTCATCTAGCCTTTGACCCATGCTTCTTTTCCTCTCTCGCTTTTTCACTACGTCACGTGGTCTTTTTTCCTTTATAATGTACCCACTCCGATTTTCTTCCTTCCCGCTTTCTCTCTTATTTTACTTTTCTTTCCTCTCTCTTCATCTAGCTTTCTAACCATGCTGACTCTTCCTCTCTCCTATGTTCCCTAAGTCTTCCATCATGCCCTTCTTTCTATATTATGCATTCGTTTAATTTTCCTTCCTTCGTTGCTTGTTTCTTCCCTTTCAACCTTTTTAGCCAGGCTCCATCTTTCTATTCTCTCCATTCCTGTCTACTTCCCTGTCTTTTTTCTCCTCATGCTTCCTTCCTCTTCCTACCTCCACCTCAAAGATAGCATGGCACCATCTTTTCATTATCTTTCTTCCTGTCTGTGTTCCTCTCTTTCTTTCTCCTCACACGCTTCCTTCACTTCTCTCTCTACCTCCATCTCGAAGACACCATTGCCCTCCGCCGCGAATGTACCTTTTATTCCTGTCTATTTTCTTCACTTTCTCTTTTTCCTCACACATTTCCTTCCATCTCTCCCTAACTCCACCTCGAAGACACCCTTGCCCTCCCCCGCGAATGTGTTCTCGGAGATCACGCCTCGCTGTGGCTCCTCAAGGATATTTAACGCCTCTGTGATCCGCTCCTCAGACGCTTCCAAGGCGGGGACGTCCAGCTCACCCAACCCCCGCCCCATACTCCGCAGAGAAGCCGGGCCTCGGAGGTCAATATTTATCCTGCAGGTCATTCTCAAGTCTGTCTGTCCTCCTGTGTCTGATGCGTCGGTTCGTCTCTCTGAGTCTGTCGGTCTGAATACGTGTTTGTCTACCTGTAACCCGCTTGGCATAGCAGTACTTTAGTGGTTTTCAAAGGTTCGAGATAAGGAAAGTCATGGTAGCATTTCACTGTTCTACATAAGTGGGAAGCGGATGTGGCGGCGGTGTCCCAGGTAATGGCAGCTTAATTATGCTTCTTGTCGCTCAGGACGCCCAGGTGTGCCTCCGCTCGGGCCGCTCACCTGAAGTTTTCATCCCCACCTGTGCTACCTCCCGTTCCTTCGTTCCTAAGCGACCACCCGTATGTGTGTGTGTGTGTGTGTGTGTGTGTGTGTGTGTGTGTGTGTGTGTGTGTGTGTGTGTGTGTGTGTGTGTGTGTGTGTGTGTGTGTGTGTGTGTGTGTGTGTGTGTGTGTGTGTGTGTGTGTGTGTGTGTGTGTGCGTGTGTGTGTGTGTGTGTGTGTGTGTGTGTGTGTGTGTCCATGCGTGCGTGCGTGTGTGTGTGTGTGTGTGTGTGTGTGTGTGTGTGTGTGTGTGTGTGTGTGTGTGTGTGTGTGTGTGTGTGTGTGTGTGTGTGTGTGTGTGTGTGTGTGTGTGTGTGTGTGTGTGTGTGTGTGTGTGCGTAAGTGTTTATGCGTGCGTGCGTGCGTGTATGTGTGTGTGTGTGTGTGTGTGCGTGTGATGTTAACTACCCAGACCCAAACTTGTTGATCCATTAAGCCTCAACATGTATATTTCAATAGACTGATCTATACATTTTAGAAAATAAACCGACGAATTGTAATGATGATATTTCGTATATCCACGCAATGGCAATATATCAAATTCCTATTTCAACATTTCTATGCTTTTAATTCGTATTCAAATATATTAATGCATAAAAGATATTAATGTATTATCAAAAAGTTTTACTATTCGAAAAGACTTAAAAATACAGAATTGTGAATTACGTCTACATGAGATCTATCTATCTATCTATCTATCTATCTATATCCCGCAAACAGTGCACAGCAATGTACTGGAGGATGAAGGGAGTTGCAAATCTGATGGACAATTCAGCCTGGAGGGGTCACAAGGCTCTCTCTACGTGACAGTGGTTTTGTCGTAAAGAGGCGACAGGCGATGTAAGGCAATTCCAGAGTTTGCCAGAAAAGGAATGAAAAAATGAAGATACTGACTCTTGCATTAGAAGACTGGACAATATAGGGATGAGCTAGAGTAGTAAGACTTGTGCAGGGAAGACGCGGGAGGGGTGGAAGTATGTTTTTTTTTACAACAAAAGAGCCGGATCAAGGCCAACAAAAAGTGTATAAAAAAAGCCCGCTACTTGCCGCTCCCAACGACAGAAAATAGTAGAGCGGCCAAAAGAGCAAAGTCTGAAGAAACAGCATGAAAATAGCGATACTAGATGGCAGGGGAAGCAACAAAGGGGCTGAAGCTAAGCGGTAGAAAACAGTCAGTAAGAGGAGCTGATGAGGCGAAAACCTTGGGCATCTGTTGTGTTCAAAATCGCCGTATAAATGGAACTCTCCCGCACGCGTGATGCATACTCCATACAGAGGCGGATACGGCTCTTGTTTACTGTAAGCAGCTGGAAGGGTCGATATAATTAGTGGAAATGATACAAAACCCTAACCACAAAGGAAGCAGATTTAGCAACAGATAAAATACAATGTTCCCAGTCTATCTATCTATGTATCTATCTATCTGTCACACGTGATGCATACTTAATACAAAGGCAGATACGGCCCTTGTGTATAGTAAGCAGCTGGAAGGGTGGATATGATTTGTGGAAATCATACAAAATCCTAACCCCAAAGGAAGCAGATTTAGCAACAGATAAAATACAATGTTCCCAGTCTATCTATCTATGTATCTATCTATCTGTCTATCTCTGTATGTATAAGTGCGGATGCATAAATAAAAACGGCTTACATTCACATTCAATTAACGTATTATTCGGTACAAAAAAGGTGCATTGATGGAGCTCAGAGTGGTAAAAAACATTAGTTGGTATAGAAAACACGTCAGTCGCAGGTTGATTTATCAAAAGACTGAATCAGGTGAAGCGTACACGTAAAGCTGAATGACGGAAGGCTTGATTTTGAACACTCACTCTCTCTCTCTCTCTCTCTCTCTCTCTCTCTCTCTCTCTCTCTCTCTCTCTCTCTCTCTCTCTCTCTCTCTCTCTCTCTCTCTCAACTCCTTTAGATCACCTCCGTCCACTCATCCTATTGCAGCTCCTACCCGTCCACTACCGTCCATTGCTGTCCAGGTCTAAACGGTAACTACTCCTGTCTGTCCGTCCGTCTGTCTCAAATTTCCTCCTCAGCTGGTGACGGCGAGCTGACACGACACACAGACAAAGGACAGACGAGGCAATAACTCTTAGAAGCTCCGTATGAGTCTTGCGCTTGATGCTAAGGATGAAGGTGAAGGAAAGTGACGAGGGAAGGAAGGGTGGCGAGTGAAGGGAAGATGAGGAGGCAGGGCACAGCGTTAAAGGGTAGATGTTTGATAGCGAAGATAAGGAAGGCTAAGGGAGTAGGGGTAAGGAAGAGGAGGAGTAAGGAGTAGAGGGATTGTCGATGTCTGAGAGAGAGAGAGTAAGGAAGAAGAGGGGAAGAAACAGAGTGGATGTCGGTGTCTGAGAAGATGGTAAGGAGGAAGAGGGTGAAGAAGTACAGTGACGGGATAGAGAAGGGGGCACAGAGCTCTAGTCTGACAAAATTAAGTAAAAGAAAAGAAAGGAAGAGAGAGGAAAAAAAGCGTGAAATTACGTTTACACAGAAGAGGGGAGAAGAGGGGGAGAGAGGAGGAGGAGGAAGAGGGTGCAATGGGCAGATGAAAGACGCGGGGTGGATGGAGTAAAGGGTAAAAGAGGAAACTTAAAAAAGGACTTGAGAGGAAAAGGAGTTAAAGAAATTTCAGAAGAGGCCATACAGCTACACAGAGAGGAAGGGGGAAGAAGGAGGAGGCCGGGGAGGAAGTGGAGGGCAGGAAGGTGGAAACATGAGCGGATGAGGAGAGGAGAGGCGGTATAGGAACAAGAGGAAAGTAAAAGAAAGTTGTAAAGTAATATGAAAAGAAGAGAATGCACGGACCGAACTTTGCTGCAACTGAAGGGGGGAGAAGGGAGATTAAATGTGTGTGTGTGTGTGTGTGTGTGTGTGTGTGTGTGTGTGTGTGTGTGTGTGTGTGTGTGTGTGTGTGTGTGTGAAGGGGTTGAGGAGACCGCGAGGAGGAGCAGCGGATAAGATGACAAAATATACCTAAAAATAATTATGTTAAGCGAAGAAAAGAAATAGGAAAAGATGGTGGAAGGTTGAAATTACACACTAGAGAAAGGAGAAGAATGATGATGAGGAGGAGGAGAAAAGAGGAGAAGGAGCCAAGGGAAGAGAGTGAGGAGGAGGAGAAGAAGTAAGAGGAAGAGGAGAGCAGAAGGAGCCAAGGGAGCGAGGGAGGAGGAGAGAGAAAGAGGAGAAAGACGAAGGAGAGAGGAGAGCGAGGAGGAGGAGAAGAAGAGGGGAGGGAGAAGACAGAAGAGGCGAGGGAGGGAGAAAGGAAGGAAGTGGGAGGAGGAGAAAAAAAAAAAAAATAAAAAGGAAAAAATAAAGGAACGAGAAGGGAGAAAGAAGAAAGAAACAAGGAGAGGGAGGAGGAAGGAGGCCCGGAAGTGGGAAGGCCAAGGAAAGTCTAAAAATAAATGGGAGAAAGAGAGGGAAGAGAGAGAGAGAAGAGAGAGAGAGAGAGAGAGAGAGAGAGAGAGAGAGAGAGAGAGAGAGAGAGAGAGAGAGAGAGAGAGAGAGAGAGAGAGAGAGAGAGAGAGAGAGAGATAGAGAGAGAGAGAGAGAGAGAGAGAGAGAGAGAGAGAGAGAGAGAGAGAGAGAGAGAGAGAGAGAGAGAGAGAGAGAGAGAGAGAGAGAGAGAGAGAGAGAGAGAGAGAGAGAGAGAGAGAGAGAGAGAGAGAGAGAGAGAGAGAGAGAGAGAGAGAGAGAGAGAGAGAAACAAAAAGGCTGAGTAAAGAAATATAGGTAAAAAATGGGAAGTAGAGGAGGAGGAGGAGGAAGAAAGGGAAAAAGTCGTTGGTGGAATATAAGAGAATGGGAGAGAGCGAACATAACTGGAAGGCAAGATTTGGGGAGAAGGAAAAAAATGTGACAAGATGAAAAGAAGAAGAAAAAAACAGAGAAGAGAAATTAAATAAAAAATAGTGGTACATAAACCTGAAGAAAGAAATGCGTAATATACAGGGAAGAGGAGAGAAGGTAAGGAGAAGTGAGGAAGAAAGAATAAGAAGAGAGGGAGGGAGGAAGGAATGGAGGGAGGAGAGAGAGGTAGGAAGGGAGAATCAAGATGAGAATTCGATAAAACAAGGAGACAGAACGAGGAAGAACGGAAAGGAAGGTACGAAAAAGGGAGGGGAAGAAGGAACGATGAAGGAAATGGAGGAAGGATTGAAAAAGGGAAACGAGGGAGAAGCGAAGGAGAGGAGGAAGGAAGAAGCGAAGAAGGGAAGGGAGGAAGAAACGAAGATGGGGAAGGGAGGGAGGAGCGAATAAGGAAAGGAAGGAAGAGGAAAGAAGCAGAGAGGAGGAAACGAGGTCAAGGTAAGATTCAACAAGCAGGTCAGGAGAGGAAGGAAAGGAAAAGAAAAGGGAGGTAGATTAAAGAAGGGAAGAGAAGAAAGAACAAACAAGAGAATGGAGGTAAAGCAGAGAAAAGGAGGAAGAAGCAAATAAGGAATGGGAGGAAGGAGTGAAGAAGGGAAAGGGAGGAACAAGCGAAGATGGAGAAGGGAAGAAGAAACGTAGAAGGGAAGGGAGGAAGAAGCGGAAAAGGGAAAGGGAAGAAGAAACGTAGAAGGGAAGGGAAGAAGAAACGAAGAAGGGAAGGGGAAGAAGGAACGAAGAACGGAAGGGAGAAAAAGCGAAGAAGGGAAGAGAGAAAAAGCGGAAAAGGGAAGGGAGGAAAGACAGAAGAAGAAAATGGAGGAATGAGCAAATAAGGGAAGAGAGGAGATAAAAAAAAGAGGAGAGGAAAAAAGGAAAGAATAAGGATGAGGGCAAACATACCAAAAAAAAAAAAGATGACGGATGCAAAACAGAGAATAAAGAAGAAAAGAGGAAGGATGGGGGATAAAAATGAGGAGAGGAAGGGAGCGTTAAAAAAATTAAAACCTGACAAAACAGAAAGGAAAATAAAATAAAAGGAAGGAGTGGGGAGGAGGGAAAGAGGGGAGAGGAAGGGTGCTAATAAAGGGAGAAAAGGAATGGAGGCAGGGAGAGATAATGGAAACGGAGGAAAAGGGTTAATGAAGAAGAGAAAGGAAGAAAAAAAGGAAGGAAGAAAAAGATAGAGGGTGAGTGAGGAAAAAGGAAAGAAGCAAGGGAGAGAGGGTGGGTGAAAAGGGAGAAAAGAAAGGAAAAGAGGGAATGAGTGGCAAGGCGTGGAGGGGAGGTGTTCGTAAGAAGGAAGGATAGGGAGAGAAGGAGCGAGGGAGATGGAGTGGTGAGGAGGAGGAGGAGGAGGTAAGAGACGTACTAAAAGAAGGAAAAAAATAAGGGAGGGAAGGAAGGGAGATGAATTAAAAGAGGAAGGAAAAATATAGAGGTAGAGGAGGGAAGGAAGGAAGGAGGGAGGTGTTATATTAGAAAAGGGAGAAAAGAATAGGAGGGAGACAAGGCAGGGGCAGGGAGAGAGAGAGAGCGATAGGAGTATTAGATTAAGGAAAAAAGGGAGAGGAGGAGGAGGAAGGTAGGAGAGAGGAGGAAGGGCGGTGGAGTAAAAGGAGAAAGAGGAAAAAAAAGAGAAAGGGAGAGAGGAGAAGCGAAGAAAGGGAGATAAGGCGAGGTCCTAAAGAAGGTAGGAAAGTGAGGGAAGGGAAGAGGGAAGGAGAGAATGAGGTAAGAAAGGAAGGGGAAGGGTGTTAAGAGGGAGAGGAAAACAAGGAAAAGATAGGAGAGTAGAGATCTAAGAGAGAGAAAGGAGGAGGAAGGAAGGAGTAGAGGAAATAAAAATGTGAGGGCGGGTGGTTAGGTATAGGGGAGGTAGGGTTAGGGAGGAAGGGAGGAGAGGAGGGGTAAAGGAGGGAGGTAGAGGGTTAGGAAGACGTAAGGCAGGGAGGTAAGAGAGGAGGAAGAAGGAAAGAATAAAAGAACTGAGAATGGGAAAAGGGGAGGGAGAGAAGGAGGGAGGGAAGGAGGGGTAAGGAAGGAAAGAAAAGGGAGGAGGCAAGGATAGGAGAAGAGAGAGGTAAGGTAAGGAGGTAGGAGAAGAGAGAGGAGAAAGAAAGTAAACAAAATCGGAGAATGGCAGGGCGGGAGGTTAGGTAAGGAGGGTGAGTTTACGAAGGGAGGGAGGAGTAAGGGAAGAAGGTAGAGAGGTAGGGATAGGTAATACAGAGAAATGAGAAAAGGGGAAGAAGGAAAGAGTAAAAGACCTGAGAATGGCAGGGGGGGAGTTTGGGCAGGGAGGGTTTGGAGGGATAAGGGAGCTAAGTAGAGTGGGGGGAAGGGAAAGAGGGAGGGAGAGAGGGCGAGTTGGCCACAATAGAATTAGCCGGACGAGCAGTAAGAGTGCGGCTAAACCCGTGTTCCGTGACTCGTGCCTCGCCTCCTCAGGGTTATGGCCGATGGAGCGAGGGCGTGCCGTGACGGAGGGTGTTACGGCTGCCTTACGCGGGCCGGCGGGTAAACGGTGGACGGGGGGAGCTTGTGAGCCACTGATGGGAGCTGGGGAGAGGAGGGGAGACGGGGGGAGAGGGAGAGAGTGGGCGAAGTGGTAACAAGAAGGCAGGATTGTAGTGGTCGTGTGGGTGAGGGAGAGGGATGGAGGGGAGAGAGGGAGAGGCTGGACTGCTCTAGTGGTGGTGTTTGTGAGCGGCGAGGCGTAGCGGTGGATCTGAAGGCGAAGCGAGGCGCTGGGTTGCATGAACGGGCGGAATGGGAACGCTGGGCAGGTGAGGCCGGTTAAGGTTAAGGTAAGACCAGGTAAGAGAGAGGGAAGCCAGGTGGGAGTAAGGTAAGAGAAGGAGTAACAGGTAAGTGAATGAGCTTGGCGGACGTCAGTGTGAAAGAAAAAAGGAAAAAAAAAGTCAGTGTCGTAGCAAGAAGGATGTAAATAAAGGGAAAAAGTGAGGGTGTAGAGAAAGGCAACGTGTGTGTGTGTGCGTGTGCGTGTGTGTGTATTTACTTGAAGGAGGATTATTTTTTCAGCCGGTGGAAAGGCGACTGATAAGACGGAGCGACCGGCTTAAGGTAGAGAGGGAGAAAGAGGAAGAAACAAAAAGTGAATGAGAAAGTGTAGGACAGGCGAAGGGGACGAGGGATGACATTAGTAAAGGTGATGGAGAGGGAGTAATGCCGGAAGCAGAGGGAAACAAGAATGGTAGAAAGGAGGTCAAAGTATCAGTTAGCAGTTCTGGTTAGGGGTAAATGAGTAGTAGTAGCAGCAGTAGTAGTAGTAGTAGTAGTAGTAGTAGTAGAAGTAGTAGTAGTAAAAGTAGTAGTAGTAGTAATAATAGTAGATGACATAGAAGTTTTGACAGGGGTAGGTGAAATGATGGTAAAGTATTAAAAAGCAGTAGTAATATTAGTAGTAGTAACAGTAGCAGCAGTAGCAGTAGTAGTAGTAGTAGTAGTAGTAGTAGTAGAAGTAGAAGTAGTAGAAAAATACACACAGCACAGGAGGCAGGCGCCTCTATCTGGCTAGCGTCATTACCAATCAGAGCAAAGGGCTTCAGCCTCAACAAACAAGAATTTGTCGACGCCATTGCTCTGAGATATGGCTGCCCGATTGAGGGACTGCCTGATCTCTGTGCATGTGGATCACCAAATGATGTCACCCACACCATGACATGTAAAAAAGGAAGCTTCGTCTGTATTCGACGCGATGAAGTGAGGGATCTGACAGCCAGCATGCTCGGAGAGGTATGCCAAGACGTCACTACCGAGCCGGCACTGCTTCCCCTGGACGGCGAACACCTTCGGTACAGGACAGCCAATACCTCACAGGAGGCACGGGTTGATGTAAGTGCCCGCGGATTCTGGGTGCGCGGACAGCGGGCGTTCATGGACATCCGCATATTCGACCCGATGGCTGCCTGTCACTGAGCTGCCCCTGCAAGCCGCCCACCACAGGAACGAGCAGGAGAAGACAAGGGCATACGGTGAAAGAATCCAACATGTGGATCAGGGCAGCTTCATCCCCCTCGTCTTTACCACATCCGGCGGGATGGGTCCCAGGGCCCAATGCTTCTACGCACGCCTCGCGGAACTAATCTCAGAAAAGAAGCATCAGCCAAGGAGTCACGTTGTCGCCTGGATGAGGTGTCGCCTCTCGTTCTCCCTGCTCAGGTCGGCCATCCTATGTTTCAGGGGCACCAGACACTCTGGCCCAAAAGCCACCAACATCTCCAATATGGACTATGAAGCCACAGTGGTGGAGAGTGACATTAGGGTGGGTCGGGAGTGACTTGAGTAGGAAAGGAAAGGGGATCTAGACGTAATAGAGGATAGGTGATTTAGTGTCAGGTAGTATTAGTGATATGGTTGGATGCCACAGTCATTAGCGAACAGAGTTGGGGCTAATGACCTCCAAGCTATGGAGCCCTCCATGATTATGTGTCGGGAAAATAAACATGGGTGGAGGTATCATTTATGTAGTATAGAAAAAAAAGTAGTAGTAGTAGTAGTAGCAGCATCCCCAGCAGCTATATAGGCGTGACAAGCCATGTGGTGGGGCAGGCAGGGGCGGAGGAGGGGGCGTAGCAGGGAAGTGTCCGGGGTGCGCGTGTTGTGGGCGGGCGGGGAGCACAGTCGGGCGCAGTGATCACCTGGCCGCCGCCGTGAGAGGGCTGGAAGGACCGACCTCCAGCCCGCCTAGCCGCGCCTTACTCAGTCAGTGTGCGGGTCGAGTCTGGGAGGGACACGCGCCTGCACCCACGCCCGCACAGGTACTCGCGCCAGCTCGCCTCGATGTCCCTCCATTGAGAAAAAAAAGTGTCGGTAATATTGGTGCGACTTGACGGAAAACTTTCTTTACACTCGCGTTACGAAACTTGTTACTTGAGCGCGCGTTTCTGAGCTTCGTTTAAAGAGCCGGTACGGAAAGTTATGTGAAAGAAATGTCACGTGGAGGAGAATAGAGAGAGAGAGAGAGAGAGAGAGAGAGAGAGAGAGAGAGAGAGAGAGAGAGAGAGAGAGAGAGAGAGAGAGAGAGAGAGAGAGAGGGAGGGAGAGAGAGGTAGAAATTGGAGGAGGTAATGACTTGGAGTTGGAGGAGGAAAAGGAGGAGGAGGAAGAGGAAAAGTAGACATGGGTAGGATGGAGAAGTGTAATAAAATGTGTTCGTGTATATATAGGAGTCTGGAGCGGTGGTTTGATAGCATGTTAGGGAGAGGTGAGGGAGTGTGTGTGTGTGTGTGTGTGTGTGTGTGTGTGTGTGTGTGTGTGTGTGAGTGTGTGTGTGTGTGTGTGTGTGTGTGTGTGTGTGTGTGTAAAATTGTTTATCATACCCTCCTTCCCTTCTTCCTCCATGCCCTTGCCCAGTACCAAAACTAACACCACCGCTACCAAACGTATAAAAAAACGACAAATCGGGGGAATTGTTACTACGAAGCGAGATAAAAAAAGAAAAGAAAAAAAAACATAACAGGAAACAAAACTGAACATCAAACAAATAAAAAAAATGTGAAAACTAGACGTGAAGGGAGAGAAAAAAAATACTCGATCAATTAAAGCGTAAGTCTCGAGAGTGTCGGCGGAGTGATGATGGTGGTGACGATGGTGAGGGTGGAGTGCGTGAGCCAAGGGCGGTGAGTGTGCGGGGCTCGGGCGGGGGGCGGCAGGAGTCACCATGGTTTCTGCCGTTGCCACCACCACCACCACCACCCTGCTGCTGTGTGCCGTCCTTCATGCAGCCCTCGTGCCCGCCGACGCCCACGCGGAGGAGCAAGGTAGGTGTTACTCTCCCTGGTCTCCTTTTTATCTTGCATTTTCAGTTTATATAAGTTCCCACATATATAATTACTTTTAGCTTCTCCTTCCTTACTTCGTTCCTATTTCTAGCCTTTCCCTATCTTTTTTTATTTATCTTAACCTGCCTTTTCTTCCTACTTACCTATCTCCCTTTCTTCTACTGTTTTTTTTATTTTCCCTCTAATGTTTTTCTCTCTCTCTCATCTAGTTGCATTATCCTATCTCCCTTTCTTTCTTCTACTGTTTTTTTTTCTTTTCCCACTAATGTTTTTTTCTCTCTCTCATCTAGTTATATTATCCTATCTCCCTTTCTTTCTTCTACTGTTTTTTCTTTTTCTCCCAATAATGTTTTTCTCTCTCTCATCTAGTTGCATTATCCTAACTTCTGCTAATTTTGGTATTACTTTCCCGCATTCCCTTTTTACTGATTCATTTCATCGTTAAAAGTTTCCATATTCACAAATTTTCACCGCTACCTTTTCCGTTATTCACTTCCTCAATGTTTTTCTCAACCTTACCTACTTGCATTTTTTTCTACCTTCTGCTAATCTTGGTGTTAGTTTTCCTGATCTCCTTTTTATTTTTGCGTTTTTAGTTCATGTTTATAATTTTCCATATGTACATAATTCGTTTTTTGTAGCATTTTCCTTCCTTCTTTCTTCCCTATCTCTAGTTTATCCCTCCCTTCCTTTCTGCCTATCTTTAGCTTATCCTTTCCTTCCTTCCTGCCTATCCCTAGTTTATCACTCCCTTCCTTCCTGTCTTTAACTCTTCCGTTTTTTCCTTCATTTCTCGTAGTCTGTCTTTCCCTTTCCCTATCCCCCTTACCTGTCTCCCTTCCTGTCTTCTACTACTTTCCCCACTTCCTCATTATTTCCCTCTCTCACCTAATTGTATTTTTGTGCCTTTTGCTAATCTTGGTTTTATTCCTTATCTCCTTTTTACCTATTAATTTCATACCTTTAATTATCTATACTCATCACTATCCACTACTACATTTCCGATCACCCAATTCTTCAGTGTTTGTCTCTTATTTAGTTGTATTAATTCCTACTTGCCCTTATCACCTTCTTTTGCATATTCATCTAATTTTTATAAGTTTCCATGTTCATAATTTTCCACTACTACCTTTTCCGTCACTTAATTCCTCAGTGTTTCTCTTTTGCCTAGTTATATTTTTTCGTACCTTCTCCAAATCTAGGCGCTACTCTTCCTTATCTCTTCTTTACCTTATTCATTTCATCTTTACTATTTTCCATGTTCACATTTTTCACACCTTCCTTTCCCATCATTCAGTCCCTCAATGTTTCTTTCTCTCTCTTACCTAGTTCTATTTTTTTCTTCTGCTAATATAAGTCATGCAATCCCTTATCTTTTTTTCATTTTCTGTTTATTTCTTTATTTCTCCATATTCACAATTACCCACTATAACTTTTACCATCACCCACTTCCTCAATGATGCTCTCTCACCTGGTCGTATTTTTTCCCCCCATCTGTTAATCTAATTTGGGTCCATAATCCCCATTACGGCCTCCCCCATTATCTAATTGTGCAGTGTTATTGTCTCTCATCTCGTATTTTTTCGCTGCCTTCTCTTAATCCAATTTATGGTGAAAAAATATCCTACCAATCTTTCCCATTAGTTATTTTGTTCTATTTTGTGGAGTCTCCCTTTTTTCTTTCCTTTATCTGATCTGTTTTACACCCGGCATCTTATTTTCTTGGCTTCACCCAACATCACCACATCATTTTCCCTTAATTCACTTGCTTCTCCTTATCCTATTAGTTATTTTTTTCTATTTTGTGAAATATCCCCTTTTTTCCCTTTATTTGATCTAACGTTTTATATATCACATCTTAATTTCTATCTTTTACCCAGCATCACAACATCATTTCCCCTTAACTCACCAGCTTCTCCTTTTTTTATTATTTATTTTTTCTACTTTATGAACATTCCTTTTTTCTCCTTTATATGACCTAATGCTTCACACCCGTTACCTTAAATTCTTTTCTTTGGCCAACACCCTAACATCATTTTCCCTTAACAGACCAGCTTCTTATCTTGCTTCCTTACTTGCTTGCTGGTCTCCTACTAATATAATTTTCTAAGCCCATTACCATTTCTTAACTTGGCCTACTCCGTTTTCTCATTCCAAATTAATTTCCATAACCCAGTAACTCACTTCCCCTTTATCTTATTTCCATACTTTCTACCCTACACCCCCAAGGCTTATTTACTTAATCTTCTACCTTTCATGTGACTTAATTCCTCGTTTTCTTGGGACCCGAGCTGAGGGTACATGTGTGTTCTTTACGCTGTTCAAACAAACCCCTCAAGTCTACGGTTTCAATGTGCCAGAATTAATTACACGCCGCGCAAACAAGAGCTTTCGTCACACAAGACCTGACGTAGAAGGGTCCACTTACAGCATATGTCTTATTACGTGAATCATCCTGGCACACACTCCTGAGGACGTAACGAAGTGTGGATCAGATAGGGAGAAGAAAGGAAGGGAGGGATAAGTTAAACATGGGCAGGAAGGGAGGGTTAAAGTAGAAGTAGCAGGGAGGAAGGGAGGGGGAGCTACAAATACTGAAGGAAGGAAGGAAGGAAGGGATAAGCTAGAAGTAAGAAGGAAGGGAGGAATGAAGTAGAAGTAGCAGGGAGGAAGGGGGAGCTACAAATACTGAAGGAAGGAAGGAAGGAATGGACAATCTAGAGAAAGGCACGAAGGAAGGAAGGAAGGGATAAAGTAGAAATAGAAGGAAGGAAGGGAGAGCTACGAATAATGAAAGAAGGAAGGAAGGGATACAAATATAAATGCGATGCAGGGAAGGACGAAGGAAACATTAGCGATGAGTAAGGTACCGAAAATACCTGCATAAATATATCAGGCAGCAGGAGGGGCGTAGGGCAGAAAGGAAGGGAGGCAGGAAGGAAGGAAAGTAGGCATAAAGGAGGAAAAGAAGCGACAGA
Organism: Eriocheir sinensis; assembly: GCF_024679095.1. NCBI lineage: Eukaryota > Metazoa > Arthropoda > Malacostraca > Decapoda > Varunidae > Eriocheir > Eriocheir sinensis. The sequence goes on from NW_026111685.1 coordinate 117,534, forward strand.
AGGATGGAAAGAAAGGAAGGAGGGAAGAAAAGAAGTACGGTTGGAGAAAAAATGGAAAAAGGATGGATAGAGAGTAGAGTTGGGGGCATACGCTATAGCTCCGCGTGCCCTTGGTGTTCATCTCCGTCACATTAGCCCTTGAGCCTGTGGTAAGTTTGAACCCGGGGCCAGTGTGACATCTGGGATAACACAGTGTATATTATTCACACGAAGGAAAACAATACAGAAACAAAAAAACGAATGAATAAATAAATGAATGAGGAATAAAGGGAATAAAGAAGTAAGAACAAGGAGAAAAGAGTGCTGGATGGATAAAAGGTGGAAGAAAAAAAGGAATGATGGATGAAGTGAGGTAAGTGAAGGCAAGAAAAATCATTAAATATTTTCATTCAAGGAGGAAGGAAGGTCGGGGAGAGGGACGATTAGGCGGGGAGGGGGGGGGAGGGGAGGCAACATTACCGAGGCTCAGATACGGGAAGAATAACCAGATGATGAATAAATAAGAGAGTAACAAGATCCCCTCAAGCCTTCAGCCATCCAGCCACCACACACACACGCACACACACACACACACACACACACACGCGGCGCTGAATGTGCGTGTGTGTGTGTGTGTGTGTGTGTGTGTGTGCGTGTGTGTTTTCATAGGTAAGAATATTAATTTGAGTCGGTGAATGATGGGAAAGTTGAATCACTCTGATAAACTCATTCACTAGTTCGGTTCACAGTTTCTCTCTCTCTCTCTCTCTCTCTCTCTCTCTCTCTCGCTAACTCTCTCTCTCTCTCTCTCACAAGTAATGAAAGAAAGGACTGATGAAGAGTTGTAAAATGAACCTTTCTGTGTCTTTCTCTCTCTCTCTCTCTCTCTCTCTCTCTCTCTCTCTCTCTCTCTCTCTCTCTCTCTCTCTCTCTCTCTCTCTCTCAGTAAATGACAGGGTGGGTGGGAGGTGCGGGCGTGACATGCAGCCTCATCGACCCAGTGCAGAGTTACGCCCATGGCAGCTGACATCTCCGTGCTGGGCGTGAGTGGTTTGTTTGGTCTGTCTCCTAGGTGAGGCCTGGCCGGACGTCACAGGAGAGAGAGAAGAAGAGAGAGAGAGAGAGGGAGAGAGAGAGGGAGAGGGAGAGAGAGAGAGAGAGAGAGAGAGAGAGAGAGAGAAAATAGCATGGGAGGAAACGCCACTTCTCCCGTGCACTTGGAATTAAGAAGCCAGTGGTGACGTCTATCAGGATGGCAAAAAAGACATGATTTTCTCGCTTGTTTATACGGTGAAGGGATGTGACACGGAGGGTAGAAAGGCCACACTTCACAGCATCCCTCGCCAAAATATGATAACCTCGACCGGGCAAAGCGAATTTCCTCCCAGACCTCTCTTTTGGCCTCTATTCTGAGCTCATTTTTAAAGGGGCAGAGTTTAGCGGGCTTTTCTTTCATCTCTCATTACTTGTTTTGCCTTTGATCTGCTTTTTTACTGTATAAAATAGATATCATTGGAATCGTTACGCAACATCATGATGTTTGAATGGTTATAGATTGTACAAACCTAAAGGGGATCGGATGTGTATTGGTTGACATGTCTAGCTACGAATCCGCTGGGACAGGTTCGATCCCGGCCTGGGCAGTCGGTGAGAAAACCATTCAACTGTTCATCCTTCCTTTTAAGCAGGTCGATATATGGTTACTTTGGGAAACCAGGGAAAGACTAACTATTTTAACTCGGATGTCACACTGATCCTTTGTGCCGGGGAGGAGGAGAGGGGTAATGTGTTCTGATCCACCACGGGCTGCAGTGACGGAGATGAGGGCCGACGTAACGCGCAGCTGTAACCTATGTCCCCAGGCTGACGTTGACCTTTATATATATTTGCTTCATATATGCTTGCCCCTGCCACAAGGAAAATCAACACAGCTCGCAGAAAAACACCTGCCGCCTGCAAGCCACAGCCTCAAAGCCAAACATCCCGCCTGTCAACGTTTGTGGTGGCGACGAGGGCACGAGAGGGAAGAGGTACAGGAGGAAAAAGAAAACGTGAGGGGAGGAGGAGGAAGAGGAGGAGGAGGAAAAGGATGATGATGAAAATGGTGATGGTGATGATGAAAATGATAAGAATGGTGATTGTGATGGTGATAAAGATGTTAATATGATAACAATGGTGATGGTAATGAGAGCAATAATGAGGATGATGAGGAAGAGGAGGAGAAGTTGGAAGAAGAGGAGGATTTGGAGAATGAGGACGAAGACAACGAAGATGACGAAAACGGTTACAATGATACAATACGAACACGGCGAATTAAAACAAGAGTAACAATAAAAAAGTAAACAGAAAACAAAAACACATACAAACCCTGGTAACTACATGAAATAAAACGAGAAGGACAGAATCAAGAAAAAAATAAATGGAAGATCGGACGGAAACGTGTCTGAAGGGACAAAACCACAATAGGCAGAGAAGAAAGAGGAAAAGAAGCAAGAGGAGGAGGAATAAGAAGAGGAGAAATTGGAAGAGGAATAGAGTGTTGCCGTAGTAGTAGGAGCAAGGGCGGTGGCAGCAGCATGGGCCATATTGACGTCCCCCAAACTTGCGTCCGTATGAAACCACAATATAGGCAGAAAAGAATAAGGAAAGGAACCACAAGGAGAAGGAGAAGGAGGAGGAGGAGGAATAAAGTTTTGCAGCAGTAGTAGTAGGAGCAAGGGCGGTGGCAGCAGCATGGGCCATATTGACGTCCCCAAAACTTGAGTCCGCATTAAACCGCAATATAGGCAGAAAAGAATAAGGAAAGGAACCACGAGGAGGAGAAGGAGAAGGAGGAGGAGGAGGAATAAAGTGTTGCAGCAGTAGTAGTAGGAGCAAGAGAGGTGGCAGCAACATAGGCCATATTGACGTCCCCAAAACTTGAGTCCGTATGAAACCACAATATAGGCAGAAAAGAATAAGGAAAGGAACCACGAGGAGAAGGAGAAGGAGGAGGAGGAGGAATAAAGTTTTGCAGCAGTAGTAGTAGGAGCAAGAGAGGTGGTGGGAACATGGGCCATATTGACGTCCCCAAAACTTGCGTCCGTATGAAACCACAATATAGGCAGAAAAGAATAAGGAAAGGAACCACGAGGAGGAGAAGGAGAAGGAGGAGGAGGAGGAATAAAGTTTTGCAGCAGTAGTAGTAGGAGTAAGAGAGGTGGTGGGAACATAGGCCATATTGACGTCCCCAAAACTTGCGTCCGTATGAAACCACAATATAGGCAGAAAAGAATAAGGAAAGGAACCACGAGGAGGAGAAGGAGAAGGAGGAGGAGGAGGAATAAAGTGTTGCAGCAGTAGTAGTAGGAGTAAGAGAGGTGGCAGCAACATAGGCCATCCTGACGCCCCCAAAACCAGCGTCCGCATGAGACCTGTAAACTATTGGGGAAAGCGTTGACAACAACTTTGTGAGCGCCAACCTACCGCGGCGGTGCATAAAACTCTCCAACTGGGTCGAGAGAGCGAGTGAGCCATAGTGAGCGGGGCGGGGAGAGGGAGAGGGCGCGGGAGGTGGGTCAAAGGGAGTTACTAGTGTGATACGACTTTCCGATACTGATGTGGTAAATATGGTCGTGGAAGTGCAGCGTGAGGAGGAGGAGGACCGGCCACTCGAGGCGTCCTCTTAGCTCGGCCGTCCCGGGAAAGGAAGAAACGGATATAGATATTTTTGCAGGTGCCTTCTTGTGTTCTTATTCTGTTTAGTCTCTCATTATTTTTCTCTCTATCCGACTGTCTATATTTGCTCATCTTTCTGTTTCTTTCTATCTATACTCCCTATCTCTGGTTTGGAAGACAGGGAGATATTTGATTTTGGAAGGCGTCTTCTTGTGTTATTACTCTGTTTAGTCACTCGCTGTTTTTCTCCCTCTATTTTTTATTTGTCTATTTCTGCTAAACTTTCTCTTTATCTACTTTTCTGTCTCTCTTTATTCTGAAAACCACGGAGTTACATACTTTTTGAGGTGTCTTCTTGTGTCCTTGCTCTGCTTAGTCTCGTGTTCTTTTCTTTCTCTCTATATAAATCCTATTTGTCTATATCTGTTAATCTATCTTTTTCTTTCTATCTCTCTATCTACTTTCCTATTTCTGTTCCGGAAGCCACAGATTATTAGTTATTGGAAACGTTCTCTCGTTTTCTTATTCTGCTTAGCCTCACGTACTTTATCTCAATATCTTTCCTAACTGTCTGTCTATTTATCAATCTATCTTTTACTTTCAACTTGTGTGTGTCTGTTTCTTCGGGTCTCGCAGTTATTCACTCCTATCCCTCTAAATCTGCAATGACCAATGGGTAACCTTAGATGACGTTCATTGGCAAGACAGACTTTTAGTTATCATAGGTTCAAGACGTGTTTTTAATCACAAGGGCTTGTTCTATTTACTAGATGAGCTTTTTTTTACCCTGGTTTTCTTAAGTAACACGATGCTGTTGGCTTATACTGTGCTCTATGGTTCGTTGGGGTTTCTGTTATGGATGTAATTTTCTTTCATCTTCTGTCCTTCCTTAAAAAGAAAACAACAACTTCTGATTGTATCTGTATAAAGTTCGACAATAAATGTCATATATCTATCTATCATCTTTAATGTTTCATACACACACGCACTTCAAAAGATTTACATAACACAACAAACAATATTAATCATGCGAGTAAAAACAATGGGCTGCCGGCTCGTGATATTTTTGGCCAGCAGCAGGAGGATCATCCGTGTTTTTTTTTATATTAATCTGTAAGCTGCTTAAACACGGCAGCAATAACAACGATAATAACAACGATAATAATACAAGAAGCGTTCACGGATGTAATACTAAATGGAAGGGGAGAGAGAGAGAGAGAGAGAGAGAGAGAGAGAGAGAGAGAGAGAGAGAGAGAGAGAGAGAGAGAGAGAGAGAGAGAGAGAGAGAGAGAGAGAGAGAGAGAGAGAGAGAGAGAGCAAATACATAAAAAATAGAACCAAGGAAAAATGATGGAAATCTAGGAAAAAAGAAATAAAGATTAAAAGAAAAGAAAAAAAAGGAAATCACACAAACGAAACGTAAATATTAATGTGTTTCGATCTTGTACATATATTAGAGATAGTGTGTGTGTGTGTGTGTGTGAGTGTGTGTGTGTGTGTATGTGTGTGTGTGTGTGTGTGTGTAATTCTTAACTTACGGTCTGCGGTGTGTAATTTCCTTCGTAATACACTTTGTTACGCTATAAACTTTAACGTAACACACGCCCGCAAACCCAACCAAAAAAAAAAAAAAAAATTGTTTGCACACACCCATAAACACAGGAATTTGGCTTAGAACTGCATTCAAACGAAACGCACATTGCATAATTTTCGCAAACTCCCTAAACACACACACACACACACACACACACACACACACACACACACACACACGCACACACACACACACACACGACGCTGGAGGCTAAACCTGATTCTTGTTTTAGTCACATTTTATTTTTACCTGAAGGACTGCAAGCAACTATTTTTTTCTTTATTTTTGTCCAGGTTTTGGTTCGTGGCGTGTTTTCTTTACTATAAGAAGGCAACACACACACACACACACACACACACACACACACACACACACACACACACCCGCGCACATATGCAAATGAATGTGAATTTTGTATCAGTCACCTTTTGTTTTTTTACCTGTGGCATTACGACCAACCTTTTTTCTTCCCTATGCCTTATAACTCTTCAGTTTGTTCTATTTTCGGGTATTTGCTTTCCTTTCTCTCTTCATCCGGTATCTCTCGCTCTCTCTCTTAGCCTTCGATCCATGTCATCTGTCCCTTACTATAAGAAACACACGAAACACACACCTCAAAAGCTAAATCTGCCTATTGTTTTCCGTCCATTTTCTTTCTTTTTATCGGGGACACTGCAATAATTTTTTTTCCATATTTTTGTTTGGTCCATATTGTGTCTCCCTTACTATGGAAAACACGACACACACACACACACACACACACACACACACAGACACACACACCTATGCAACTAAATTTGAATATCTTTTAATACCTCTTTTGTTTCTTTTATTAGAGGGACTAACCAACCACCCAATTTTTTTTCCTGTATATTTTTTTTTTGCTCAGAGTTCGGTCCGAGTCGCGTCTCCCTTACTATAAAAAACACGAGGGAAATTCACCTGTGTCGGCCTCAGTTAATTAGAGGGCGGATGTACGTCACTCACCTGGCGGCGCGTCATTACCTCAACAGCGACTCATCGGGACAATTATGTTGCAAAATTAGGGAAATAAAAGCATAATGAGTGTTGTCACGGGCTACGAGTTTGTGTGCGTGCATGCGTGTGTGTGTGTGTGTGTGTGTGTGTGTGTGTGTGTGTGTGTGTGTGTGTGTGTGTGTGTGTGTGATTGTGTTTATTTTTTTATTTTATTTATTCATTTATTTTTATTTATTTATTTATTTTTATTTTATTATTATTATTATTATTATTATTATTATTTTTTTTTTTTGTGTGTGTTTTAAAGGTACTGTTCCGGTCTATTATTAATCCTTGACCGTCTTTTATCCAGGTTTTGATTTTCGTTTCTTATTTCTCTGTGCTGCTTTTTTCAATATTCCTTCCTCTTTTCTTGTTATTTATTCATCTCCCTCTTCTTCCTTTTCGGAGAGTACTGTTTGATCTTAATTTCTGTTCAGTTTTCAATTTTCTCTTTATCGTTTTTCCAACCTAAATCTTCTTATTTTCTTCCTTTTTATTCATTAGTCCTCCTCTCCTCTGTCTGATCAATAGTTCTATCCAGTTTTTCATTCTCTCTTCACATTTCATTTTACCCCTTTTTTCAACTTATTCCTACTTCACATCTTATTTATTAATTTCTCATCTCTTCCTTTTCGGCGAGTGAAAGTTGGCCTTTATTTTTCGACGAACATTTTTTATTTTTTATACTGTGGCCTTTCGCGGTGTATTTCAGCTCCACTGTATCAAATTTTATACAAAGAGCAAACGTTTTCTGTTCCAGTTACGTCATCAGATCCAGGTTAATGTTTTGCTGCTGTCCTCGAAATACAAAGCCTTCGGTATTTAGTAAGGATGTCCTGCTGTGTCACCAACCACGTATATATATTTATTTTATTTTTGTTGAGAGAGAGAGAGAGAGAGAGAGAGAGAGAGAGAGAGAGAGAGAGAGAGAGAGAGAGAGAGAGAGAGAGAGAGAGAGAGAGAGAGAGGAATGCTGCGTAATTATCATAAATATTTGAAAAAATTCCACACTTTTTACAAGATTGCACACACACACATAGATACAGACACACACACACACACACACACACACACACACACACACACCGCCATGGGACCTCTTAGTAAGGCAATATTTTCAGAACTTTTCCCCAAAATCTGCTTCGGCCCCTGCACCCTTCCCTTCGCCCCTTCCCCCTTCCCCCACTCTCCTCTTCCCCCGCCCCTCCCCCGTTCCATCCCCGCCCCCGTCCTGCCCCCGTACCGCCCCGCCGGAAGAATGTCGGCCGGGGCTAAAAGGCACCCTTCCATCCTTATCTCTGCGGTGCCTGATTGCTCACTCCAGACTCACTTCCTTCTCGCCTTAGTGCTCCTCCTCCTCGAGCTCCTCCTCCTTCTCCTCTTCCTCTTCCTCCTCCTGCTACTCGTTTTCCACTTTCTCCTCTTGATTTATATTTCCGATTAAAATATTTGTAAATACTTGGCGTATATATATCTGGCATTGCAGCGGTAAAGTCGGCAGTGTTTTCGAGTGGTCGGGCAGCACGCGTGGCCGCACCTTACTCTAGCATTTCATCATAGTCGATATTCTTGGCATGAGAATGGTACTGCGTGACTTGTCCTTACGCGATATTACCTTAGACTTAGGTAAGAATTCTTTGTTACAACCACAGTAAAAAACATCCGGCTTATCAATAAATAGTTGTTGGGAGGGAAGAGAGGTGCGCACAGGTCCAGCAACACCTACAAATCTTCATCCTTCATGCAGATACACATACAAACATACATATATACATACATGCACTCACAGGCATGCGAGAATACACACATGCACGCACGGAACCCTATCTTCTATTTATATCACGTGAGACCAAAGGCTGCCCGTAATAGCTGCCTCATCATTCCTGTCGACCTTCCTTTGATGGCTGCACACCGCGTTCAAGGCCCTCACCCTCGCTACCTTCGCGTTACCCACCCATGCGGCCGCCGCCACCACCACCACTACACTCTATATTGGTCACAACCTTCTCACGCCCTTCCTGTCTTGCAACTTCCTCTTACGCTTCTGTCGCACCCTCAGCCCTTAATAATTATGTCTCTCCTCGAGCCCTTCGCCCTCACTCTGCGCTGAAGGGTCCGCGGCAGGAAGAGGTGTACTCGAAGATGTTGTCCACGTCTCATCAAGCTAACTTTCGACTTTAACCTTGACTGTAACGTTGATCGAGAGTTGGGGCACACACGTAGAGGTTAGGGTTGAAAATAAGTATGGCTAAATAAGACTACACATGAAAAGAAACATAACGTACACTCCTGAATGCAAATTTGTTACTCGATAAACTCCTTACAACTTTGGTACATCCTCACTTTAGCGTTGATCGGAATTTGGGACACGTAGCAGTTAAGGTTGAAAACTATTATGTTTAAATGAGACTACACAGAACAGTTACGTACACTCATGAATGCAAACCTTTTACTTTTTTTTTTTTTTTTTTTTTTTTTACAGCAGAGGAGACAGTTCAAGGGCGTAAAAAAAAGAAAGAAAACAATAATGAAAAAAACAAACAAACACGCTACTCACCCGTTACACCACTGACAACTTTAAAAGCACAGCCTCCCTTTCTAACGCATTAAACCCATAAAGCTCTGGGGTGGTTTTCCCGTTCAATTTGCAGATATCGTGTCAAACTATCACTAGGGTCACAAAACAGTCCATGAAAATCCGCGCAACTTCTACGAGAGGCTTTTTAAACAGGGGACCGTAGGCAGAAGAAGAAGTAAAAGAAGAGGAAGAAGTAGAAAAAGAAGGAGGAGGAGAGAGGAGAAGAAGAAAAAGTCAGGTCAAACTATTACTAGGGTCACAAAACAGTCCATGAAAATCCCTGCAACTTCTACGAGAGGCATTTTAAACAGGGGAACGTAGGCAGAAGAAGAAGTGAAAGAAGAGGAAGAAGTAGAAAAAGAAGGAGAAGGAGAGAGGAGAAGAAGAAAAAGTCAGGTCAAACTAACACTAGGGTCACAAAACAGTCCATGAAAATCTCAGCAACTTCTACGAGAGACTTCTCAAACAGGTGCAGTGAGGCAGAAGAAGAAGTGAAAGAAGAGGAAGAAGTAGAAAAAGAAGGAGGAGGAAAGAGAAGAAGAAAAAGTCAGGTCAAACTATTACTAGGGTCACAAAACAGTCCATGAAAATCTCAGCAACTTCTACGAGAGGCATTTTAAATAGGCCAACTAAGGTCCCGTACAAGCTTATGTCTACTACCTCTTATTTGTACTCTTGTTTCCTCACGCCCTGGTACCAATGTCCATTCAACGCTCGCCCTCGTATACATTCACAATAGATTTCTCAATTATCGGCTAAAATTAACGTCAGAATAAACATACAGATCGATTGGTTCAGCAGTCCACTAGCGCTCCTTACTCCCTCTCTCCCTCCACCACCCCCAAAAAAACTACGAATCTGGCCGAAATCGAACTCCTAAGGCCAGAGGTAAATAAGTAAAAAGTGGCTCAACGTTTTACAAGTCGAAAGCGAGAGCGAGTGAATTGGATATCGCGTGTTTGCTTTCACTGATCGAAGACGAAAAAGTCGGAAGGGGAAAAACGACGATAAGCTGAGCAACCAAAGCGACGCGAGGCGACGACGACGCGACGCGACACCAGGGGGAAGGGGAATGGGGGGAAAGAAAGGACCGTGAGGGAAGAAAACAAAAGCAATGCCTACAATGGGATCGGATGGGAGAGGAAGGAAGGGGATGAAAGGGGAATGTAAAGAAGGGAATGTGAAAGAAAGGAAGGGGATGTGAAAGGAAGGAAATGGATTAAAGACGAAGGAAAGGGACAAGAAGAGATTATAAAGAAGGGTTAGTGGAAGGGAAGGAAAGCGAAGGGAATGGAAAACGAAAGAAAGGGATAACGGGGAAAGAAAGGAAGGGAAAAGGGAACTGGAAGGGGATGGGAAGGAAAGCGAAGGGAAGGAATGGGAAGGGGATGGGCAACGGAGGAAAGGAATGAAAGGTGAATGCAATGAAGGAGGAGTGGAGAGAAACGAGGAGGAAGGGGATGGGAAGGAAAGGGAAGGATAGGGTGGGATGGGATACAATAGGAAAGCAAGATAAGGGAAGGGAGTGCATTACAGCAAAGGAAGCGGGATGGAATGATAAGGGACATGATGGGATGGAAAGGGGTGAGATAGGATGAATGTAAAAAAGAAGGAAAGAAGAGAAAAGAGAAGGGAAGGGAAGGATAGAAGAAAATTAGTTTCGCATACCAGATTCGAAGCTCATACGGACTCGCTTTCAAAAGGTTAGATAAATGCATCTCTCTCTTCCCTGTCACCTCCGTAGCTGTCTCTTCCTTCAAAGCCTTTCTCTCGGCGCTTTATCCCTTTTTAATCTCCTGCTGCTTCTCCTTCTCCTCCTCCTCGTCTTCCTTCACTTCCTCCTCTTCTTTTCTCTTCCACTCGTCCTCGTTATCCTCTTCTTCCTCCTCCTTCTCCTCGTCTTCCTTCACTTCCTCTTCTTCTTTTCTCTTCTACTCGTCCTCGTTATCCTCTTCTTCCTTCTCCTTCTCCTCTTCGATGTTGGCTATTCCATTTTCTACGGCATAATGGCCTCTTCGTTTTCTTTATTATATCTTAAGAGGCGCAATAGTTCAAAAAGTTATCGCTCCCGTCATGTAGTATTTCGTTTCCCTGCTCGGCCTCTGCATTCAAGTTTTCCCATTCAGCCTGCACGGTACACGCCATCCCTCGCCTCCGCCGCACGTTGGCCGATGATTCACGGCCGAGTCTCCCCAAAGAAAAGCGAACGTAACAATGGAAAGACACCGTTGTTCCATAAAGTTTCCATTTGTTACAGAAGAGGAATGATCAGGTTTTTTGAATACTAAACTTTCCGCCATGTTGCGTACGTAGGTAGGCTTTTGCAGTTCATGATTTGTAAGGTGTTGTTATCTTTTCTTCTTTGTAATTTTTTCTGTTTCGGTCTGTTTTTCTTCCTAAGTAGTGATATATGGGGGGGGGGGGGGGAGGGGGTAATTCTTCTTCTACATCTACTTCTACTTCTGCTTCTACTTCTACTTCTACGTTTTCTTTTTCTTTTTCTTCTTCTTATTTGTAAAGGGTTGTTGCTTTTTGGTGCCATTCCCGCGGTTGCTCTTTTACTCCTTCGTTTAAAATTCTCTCTACATTTTATTCTATTTAATGGGTAATTGTTGCTTTTGTTGCCATTGTTGCTGCTGGTGGTATAAGAGGCTCTTGCGTGTTACAAATTGCGAGGTACGAGCAAGCGAGTGGCTCTGGTATTATTAATGCTTCTTGCCTCGCCGTGAAGTGGAGCTGAGGGCCGCTGGTTCCTGGCGCGGCTCACTGGCCACTCACGTCACGGAGGCGTTGAAATTAGACCGCGGCTTGTTCCGTTCGATCCGCTTCCATTCACCGCCAGAAAACATTACTGACCTACATATTGCCTTTTTTATCGATTACTGAGTGGCCGTGTGATGGGCCTGATATCACTCGTACACACACACACACACACACACACACACACACACACACACACACTACACACACATAAACATACAGATACACATACACACCCATATCCACCCCCCAGCCAAACACAGCACGGCACAGTTTGCAGAGGGCATATCCATACAACACGTTTGATACAAGTGTGTACTCCCAAATGAAATACCTGGCGCAGACACATATATGCATGCAAAACACGTACATGCACGCACTCACATACCTTCATTCATTTCCACACACATGCACAGACAAAAAAAAACAAAAAAACAGAGGAAAACCGCGCGGAATTCCCAGCGTTTAAAAAAAATTCCAGAACTTAATATTTACTTTTATCGCGATACAATTTTTCGTTTCCCGCAAGCGAGGTCGTCTCTGGCTCATAATTGTGTTTAAATCTTCATTCTCGGACCGCGCGGCCGCACCTGAAAATAGAAACGGCGCCCGCAAACCCTGAAATATTTATGAATACACACACACACACACACACACACACACACACACACACACACACACACACACACACACACACATACACACACACACAGACCCCCCCTTCCCCTCCAACCTGTTTCAAGGCTGTGGTATCGTGAATGGGGCTCTCGCTTGTCCAAAGGGAGCTTACAGGCTGTCAGAGCGGGATTTCACACTGTCTTACCGGCTTCAGGCCTGTCAACTAAGGCCGTAAAAGAGCTTACTCGGCTCCTGTATGTTCGCGAGTCTCTTCCAGCGCTATTCGCCTTAATGGCACGACTCCTCGGCTCTTTGCTACAGTGCCAGGCCTCCCTCGGGCGCTGTGGCTCTTCGTTACAGGCCAAACCACGGCACTCCACGTCCGCGAGTGCCATATTCTCAATGCGGCCTCCTTTTAACCCACGGAATGCTGGATCGGTACACTTAGACGCTTTCTTTTCTTACATCACCAAAAATTAGGTTAAAAGTGACCCCATGAGCGTTTCATTACGTTCATGGTGTAAGAACTTTGTCAAACTACCATCAGGGTCATATAACTATCTACCCCCCGTGGAAATGCCACAAACACTACGAAAGCCTTGTCAAACTGCCACCGGGGTCATAATATTACCCATGGAAATGCCCACAAATCCTACGAAAACTTTGTCAAACTACCACCAGGGTTATAAAACTACCCCCCCCCCCCCCCATGGAAAGGTCACAGAAATCCTACGAAAGCCTTGTCAAACTGCCACCGAGGTCATAATATTACCCATGGAAATGCCCACAAATCCTACGAAAACTTTGTCAAACTACCACCAGGGTTATAAAAATCCCCCCCCCCCCCCATGGAAATGTCACATAAATCCTACGAAAGCCTTGTTAAAGTATGTGCGAGGGCGCCGAACGGTTTAAGAATATGCCCTCCTGGTCTTCTTGTTACTCCGCAGGGCTCCCTCACGCGGACGCACTAAGGCCTTCATCACCCCCTCGGCTTTACCAATGGGCGAAAGGCTTTACTACCAGCCCGCAAAACCGTCCCCGGCTCACCCGCTCTCGTCCGACAATGGCACAATTTACTTATTTTCTATTATCGGACGAGAAAATATTTAAAGCTGGGAAGGATGTAATGAAGGATAGTTATTTTTCTTGCATCGGAACTACGTACTTTGCCACTCACAGGTTTTCCCCTCGCAATTTCTTTTTTCGTTTTTTTTATATATATTTTTTTGGTTCTGTATTCCGGGGCGCTGCTCGACACGCATGCAATGTTTCCACCGCCTCCACCACAACGACCATCGCCGCAAAAACACTTCTTCCTCTTCCTCCTCCTCCTTCCTCATCACCTCTTTCTCTTCCTCTTTCCCTGCTACATCTCACCACTACTACTCTTCCACCTGCTCCTTTCTACCACAAAAGAACACCTCTTTCTCCTCCTTCCTCACCACCTCTTCCCTTTCCTCTTTCCCTTCATCAACCACCACTACGATAACTCCAGTTCCTCCTTCTTCATCACCATCATCTCTTTCTCTTCTTTCCCTTTCACCACCAATACGATAACTCCTCCACCTACTCCTTCTTCCTCATTACCTCTTCCTCTTCTTCTTTCCCTACCATCACCACTACAAAAACTCCTTCACTTTCTCCTCATCTTTCCTCACCACCCTCACTAACTCCCTTCACCACTACAAAAACTTCTTCACTTTCTCCTCTTCTTTCCTCACCAACTTCACTAACTCCATTCACCATCCCCACCACTCCTTCACCTACTCACCATAACCAGTCCTTTCTCTTCCCCTCTTCACCATCCCCACCACTCTCTCTTCGTCTCTCCACCATCGCCAAGTCTCCCTCTTCCTCTAATGTCTAAAAACAACATCCCTGGCCTGCACTAACAATACATCCACGTATGTGTTTCCACTTTCCTCGACTCACGCCTCCACCATGTCCTCTCTCACTCCACTTTTCCTCCTCCTCTCCTGCACCCCTCTCCCTCTTTCCTCCACTTTTCCTCCTCCTCCCTCCTCTCCTGCATTTATCTCACTTCCTTCTCACCATTTTCGCCTCAAAACAATGAAATTCAGCGTCTCTTTGGTAAACACGTCTCGTTTATTTGCGTTTTTTTTCTCGTTTTTTTACCCATAACAAGAAGGTTCAGTTTCCCTCCGCGTACAGCCATTTCCCGTTTTTCGTTGACCTTAATTTCGTTTTCTCTCGAGTTTCTTCTCCTTCGTCTGGGCGTTAAGGGGGAACGTCGGTTATTCTGGCGTTTATTCTATTTCTTACAGCACGAGTTCTTCCTTTCCTTTAGTGAATGTCTTTTCTTATTTCTCTCTACCATTTCTGTTTATCTATTTCTTATCCTTATTCCCTTTCTTCTTACTTTTCCATTTGTCTCTTCTTTATTTTTTTTTCGTCCTCTGCCTTTTTTTCTTTCTAATCGGTTTTTGTATTTTCTTTCCCCTCGCTTTTTTTTTTACAGCAAGATTATTTCCTACCATTTTTTTTTCTCATTATTCTAATTCTCCTTTTCCATTTACCTCTCCTTTAATTTTCTCGTTTCTCTGCATTTTTTCCCCTTCGCTTTTCTTTATATTTTACGTTTCTTTTATCTGGCTGTTTTCATTATTTTTTTCCTTATTCTCGTCCTTCTTATCCATTTACATTTCATTTTAACTTCCTCGTCCTCTGCACTATTTTCTTACCTTCGGTTCATTCTAGTTCCCTTCCTCTTTTTTCTATTTCCTTTCATCCTTCTCCTACTTATCTACTTACCTGCCTTTTCATTATTTTTGTTCCTTATTCTCGCCCTTCTTTTCCATTTACCTTTCATTTTAATTTTCTCGTCCTCTGCATTATTTTCCTTCCCTTTGGTTCATTCTAGTTCCCCTCCTCTTTCTTTATTTCCTTTCATCCTCCTCCTTCTATTTTCTTCCCCTCCTTCTCTGCAAGCCTTTGTTACAGCTTCACTCACTTCCCCAACCCATTTCTTTGCTTCCTCTCTCTCTCTCTCTCTCTCTCTCTCTCTCTCTCTCTCTCTCTCTCTCTCTCTCTCTCTCTCTCTCTCTCTCTCTCTCTCTCTCTCTCTCAACCCCCCCACCCCATAAAGTCTCGCGCCATACTTCCTTTTCTCTATGACTCAATAGACACTTTTTTTTGCTCCATCATCGTTTTACTTAACATGCATCTTTTTTTTAATTTTTTTACTTTTCTGTCGACCTTCTTTACTGTTTGGTCTGCTCGGCTGGTGAAACTTCATCTCTCTCTCTCTCTCTCTCTCTCTCTCTCTCTCTCTCTCTCTCTCTCTCTCTCTCTCTCTCTCTCTCTCTCTCTCTCTCTCTCTCTCTCTCTCTCTCTCTCTCTCTCTCTCTCTCTCTCTCTCTCTCTCTCTCTCTCTCTTGCTCTGAATACTTATGTGATCTTCTTACAATGTTTCTTTTTTATGGTTTCTAATCGTGAAAAATAAAATAAACACTTATAGCACTCTTCCGCTTCAACAATTTTCTCTCGCGCTCGTAACACACACTCTCTCTCTCTCTCTCTCTCTCTCTCTCTCTCTCTCTCTCTCTCTCTCTCTCTCTCTCTCTCTCTCTCTCTCTCTCTCTCTCTCTCTCTCTCTCTCTCTCTCTCTCTCTCTCTCTCTCTCTCTCTCTCTCTCTCTCTCTCTCTCTCTCAGTAAAAGACATACGGAAAGTGAAATTTTCCGCATTCGAAGTTTGTCTGAATTCATTTTGCGACCTGGCTGCTTGGGGAGACATTCACTTCGCCTGCCCTGCCCTTGCCCTTCATCCTACTGTTATACCCTTAGCCATTACCCCTTAAAGCCCCACCCTTATTCCCTTCTACTGCCCTCCTGCCCTCATCATCGCCCTTCCAATCCACCTTTCCTATTTTCTTTCTTTGTTCTATCTTCCATTCTATTTCCATTTCTCCCTCGCCTTTTTCAGTTTCCCTACCTCTTCTTGCTCAGATAACCTCCTCCTCCTTCTCCTCCTCCTCCTCCTCCGCCTCTTCTCTTTATTTGAGTTAATTTCTTTCTTATTTCCGCCACACAAGGAGTCCAGGCTTTCTTTTCTTTTCTCGTGTGCTTCCTTTGTCCGAGTGTGTGTGTGTGTGTGTGTGTGTGTGTGTGTGTGTGTGAGTGTGCGTGTGCGTGTGCGTGTGCGTGTGTACCATTTAGTCTCATACCTGCACCCATTTTCTCTTTTTTTCTCTTTCACCAGCCGTACCTATTGCACCTCCTCCTCCTCCTCCTCCTCCTCCTCCTCCTTTGTCATTCCCACATCACACAAAGCTTTCCTACTCTCAAATATTCTCGAACACTTCGTAAACTTTTGAAAATCAGGCATCGTCTCTACTTTCGTGCCTCCTAATTGACAAATACGTGATTGCTCTTTCGTTCATCCCTGCAAGTGGTGTGTATCTATGTGTGTGTGTGTGTGTGTGTGTGTGTGTGTGTGTGTGTGTTCTAGTGTTGTAATTTTCCTGTATTCTCTGCACGTTCTTTCTGTTTGTTTTCTTGCAGTTCTTCCTCTCTTTCTTTTCTCCCCCACTCTCTGCCTTCATCTTCCATCCATTTCAACTTTTCGCAAATATTTCTCTCTTTTTAACTTTCCTGTCCTTGCTGCATGCACTCTTCCTCTTCCCCCGCCCCCTCCCCCCCATCCTCCGCGTCCCAAGTTTTCTTCTCTATTATATTGCCTCTTCTTTCCTCTCTCCTCCTCCATCCCCTCGATATTCTTTATTTGTCTGTCTCTGTATGTCTGTCTGTGTGTCTGTCTGTCTGTCTGTCTGTCTTGATGTACTCTTTCTCCTCTTCATCTTCTTCCACTTCATCTTTTTTTCTGCCCCTTTTCTTCCTCTTTCCTTTCTTCCTCTTCCGTTTCTTTCTCTTCCGTTTCATTCCCTTCTTCCTCCTCCTCCTCCTCCTCCTCCACCTCCGGTCTTTTCAGACCGAGTCATAAACCATTGGAATAATTTTTCCTCAGAAGTAGTAAATGCGAATACCATCACCTCCTTTAAAAATCGAATCGACCGTCATTTCATTGCGACAGGAGTAAATTGAATACCGAAGTGCTTTCATCTGCTCTGTGGGCACCAAGTGACTGTCGAGCAGATTAAATCACCAGAGCGAGCAACCTCGTAATGAGCCAAAAGGCTTTCTGTTGGCTGCATTTCTATGTTTCCATGTTTCCTCCTCCTCCTCCTCCTCTTGTTTCCCCTTTCCTCTTTCCTCCCCTCCTTAAAAACTTCCCTTCATTTTGCCGAGACAATAAACTCAGACGCCCAACGAAAGTCTAGAGGGGAACGGGAAGGGAAAGGAAAGGGGAAGAGGGTCTGTCGGCGGTGTGAGGCGAGGTAGAGGCGCCCGTGTGGTTGTGAAAAGGAATAAAAGGGGACTCTCAATGGATCGTACGCTGTAGTTAGGGTGGTATAGGAGGCGTCTCGTTACGTGTCAAAGAGTTTTTTAGGGCGAATGAAAGGGAGATGAGAGAGCGGCATTGTGGGGGGGAGGGTTTGGAGGTGGGGGAGATGAGTGAATTTCGGGTTTGAGTGAGTAGGGATATGGAAATAGGGTTAATCTAAGTTTGTGAGGGAGAATATTTGAAGGGGAATGAGGTTGGAGAGAGGGAGAGAAGGGAAGATGAGGATGGGGATGGGGGAGATGAGTGAACTTCAGGGTTGAGCGAGTAGGGAGTTGAAAGTGGGGATTAGCGAAGGCTGTGAGGGAGAATATACGATGTGGAGAGAGTGAGAGAAGAGGATATGAGGATGTATGGGGGAGAGAAGTACTGGGAGAAGGGAGGTTGCAGGTGAGTGTGGTGAATGACTTTAGGGGGTGGAAATGGGGTTAATTTAAGCCTGCGAAGGAGAAATACATTAAGGGGAATGAAGGCGTAGAGAGTGAATTTAGAGGCTGAGCGAGTAAGGGGAAATAAGATTAGTGTAAGGCTGTGAGGGAGGATAAATGAAGGGGAATGAGGCAAGAGAGCGTGTGAGAAGGAGAGAAGAGGGGGGGAGGGTAAGTAGGAGGTAGGAGGAGAGGAAGGGTGTCGTGTTTAGGTTGGGGTGAGGGGGAGGGAAGGAGTGAAAAGGGTGTGAGAAGGGTAGACGAGGGGGTAGAGGGTAAGGAGGAGGCAGGAGGAGAGGAAAGGAGTCGTGTTTGAGCCGGGGTGAGGGGGAGGGAAGGAGTGGAAAGGGTGTGGGAAGGGGAGACGGCGGGGTAGAATATAAGGAGGCAGGAGGAGAAGGAAGGAATTGGGGTGAGGGGAAGGGAAGGGAAGGGAAGGAACACAAAGTAACACAAAGGAAGAACAAACAACAGCAGACCTGCTGGTCCTTACGAGGCTGTTTGTGACAAGCTACACTAACTATCTAATCAAAGGTGGAAGATGAAGGACAGCAAAGGCGAAGGCTCCTCCCCACCCCCTCATCCCTCCAGCCAAAGCTGGCAGGAAAGGAAAAAGAACCATGCAGCAGCATGGAAAAACTGCATGGAATTTATGTAGGAAAGAGGAAAGAACTACCATTACTGCTACCACTAACCGGGCGATATAAACGGAAAAGGACACCAGTATTCGAAAGAACTTAACGTTATTATGACAATGAGTAATATCTTAGTTGCTGGTTGGATTCAAAATACTTGTCTAATCTATTCTTGAAGGCCGTAACTGTTGTACTATCAACGACATCACAAGGTAGAGAGTTCCAAACATTAACAACTCGATTGAAGAAGAAGTGTTTAGCTTCGTGCGACGAGAATCTTTTACCACTTATCTTCAAATTGTGATTTCTTCTTGTTCTATTTGATCGATCAATTGTAAAGTAATCTTCCGCATTAATATCAATGAATCTTTTAAACATTTTAAACACCTCTATTAGATCGCCTCGCATTCTTCGTTTTGATAGGCTGAATAAATTTACTTCTTTAAGCCTTTGTTCATATGACAAATTTCTCAACCTAGGAATCATCTTTGTTACTCTTCGTTGGACCCGTTCCAACTTCTCTATGTCTTTTCTGTAGTAGGGAGACCAAAACTGTACACAGTACTCTAGACGGGGTCGAACAAACGAATTATACAGTTTTAATATTACTTTTTCCGATTTATTATTAAAGACTCGTCCGATGAAGCCAACCAATTTGTTTGCAGTTTTAACTACCTCTAAACAATGCTGACCGGGCTTTAAATCGCTTGATATAGTGATTCCAAGATCCTTTTCTTTACTTACTGCAGAAAGTTGTTGGCCATTCATTACGTATCGAACGCGATTGTTATTTTTTCCGATGTGCAACACTTTACATTTGTCAACGTTAAATTTCGTTTGCCATTGATTGGCCCAACATGCGAGTCGATCTAGATCTGATTGTAAAGCTTCTTCGTCGAGTGTCGCAGTTACTTTACTAGCAATTTTTGTGTCATCAGCAAATTTTGATACTTTGCAAGTGAGCCCATCATCGATATCATTAACATAAATTAAGAAGAGCATGGGGCCAAGCACTGATCCTTGAGGTACGCCGAAAGGACGGGAAGGGAAGGGAAGGGAGGTCGTCTTTTCAAGGTTCTTTTTTTGTCTTTTATGAATACAGAATGAAGCCCAGAAGGGAAGAGGGATTGGAGGGATGGGGGAGCGAGGTCATCCCCTCCCCTCCCTTCCTTTTGTGTGACTAAAAAATCCCGCACCGTTAAAAGTTTAGTTTCTTCTTCAGACAATTGTTGTTGTTTTGGTCGTTGTTTTTGTAGACGATATCTCTATTTCGAAACTTGAGACAATTGCCGGTATCTATATATTACTATTAGTACTACTACTACTACTACTACTACTACTGCTACTACTACTTTTATTATTATTATTATTATTATCATTATCACATTCATTATTATTTATTTTCAGTGCCATCTTATCAACATTATCATGATAAAAAAATGTGATGACAGTCTACTTTGACAAAAGATTTTCATATGGAACAAAGAAGAATTAGGAGGAGGAGGAGGAGGAGAAGGGAGGGAAGGAGGAGGACAGGAAGGAGGAGGAGGAGGAGGAGGAGGAGGAGGAAGAGGAGGAATACATTTCTGACGTGAGCATAAAGAAGGCCACTGTGTGCCGATGGGCTGAAGGGTATTGGCGTCCTGTGTGTTATTACCTCACCAGCCCCGCCACGCCAACTACTCCTTGGCCTTTCCTTTATTCGCGGCGCGTGCACGCACGCACGCACGCACACACACGCGCACACACACGCGCGCACACACACACACACACACACACACACACACACACACACACACACACACACACACACACACACACACACACACATACTCACACACACACACACACACACACACACACACACACACACACACACACACACACTAACACTAACACTAACACTCTCTCTCACACACACACACACACACACACACACACACACACACACACACACACACACACACATGCACACACACAAATAAGGAATCCTAAACTTTCTTCAAATTTTATATTTTTTTGAAAGACTGCCATTTTGTAGCTCTCGTTGCCCTTGCAAGAATAATCACAAGCACTGAAATATTCAGAGGTTTTCTCCGCGGCTACTCGGGCCGGCCAAGTATTCACAGTTGATGATAATAATCAAGTGAGGAGCCGCGGCACGGCAGGGCGGCGGGGAGCCCCCGGGCGCCTGGAGGCAAAGTACGAATATCAATGTTGGCCGGCGAAAAGTGTGCGGGGCGTGCCCTGCGTTAGGCAGTGTGCGGCGGGGCGAGGGCGGCGGCTGGCACAGCCTGGGCGGGTGAGTATCATTGTGACCGGCACTGGTAGAGGCGCCGCCCCTTTCCGCGCGTCAGGATGACCGTAATACCTACCGCTCAGACACAGGCCGCGTCCCCACACACTACATGTATGTGTATGTACGTATGTATGTTCAGATACACACACACACACACACACACACACACACACACACATATATATGTGTATATATATATATATATATATATATATATATATATATATATATATATATATATATATATATATATATATATGAGAAAGGTAAAAAGTAGTGTACGCATCAATTAAAGCCCTCCCTCGTGTCCTCCCCAGCCGGTGCCGCCGCGGCGCGCCTGGCACGGCTCTTCACAGTAAAACTTTTATTGTATCAATACGAAGAAAAAATGTTACTCAGCTTTAACAAACTAAACTAACTTCCCTTACTCTAACTAACTTCACTTACTATCATATTAACACTGAACAAGGTTAGTCACACTCTCTCTCTCTCTCTCTCTCTCTCTCTCTCTCTCTCTCTCTCTCTCTCTCTCTCTCTCTCTCTCTCTCTCTCTCTCTCTCTCACACACACACACACACAATGACGCACAGCGGGTCCCCCTGAATAGCCTTATATTAGTGTCTGGTCGCCGTTGGGAGGAGGAGGTGTCAGGTGTGTCAGCTGGGGGCATTGTGGCGCGGCCTTGGCGGCAGGAAGGGAGAGCGCGAGGTGAGGAGAGCGAGAGAGAAGGAAATTAAAAGATGAGGGATGATCCATATATGAATGCGGGTGATATTATATAGCACAAAGAGGAGAGACGGGACATGGGCAGGACGTAAAAAAATGTATATATGATGAAGGGAGAGGAGAAAGGAAAAATAGTCCAGCGCGCGGCGGCTAAAAGGACCCTCCTAAAAAACAGAGAAGATAAAGAAAACCCAGAAAAATAAGGATGGAAAATGTGAAAAAGGAACGTTGTCAAAAGCGCGTGAAAGGGATTACGAGGTAGGAGGAAAAAAAATACAAGGAAAAAGAAAGAAAAAGAAGAAATACCCTCAGATAAAGAATGCGAACATAAGCAAAATGAAAAAAAAAAATAAGGATGAGAAAAAGATGAGAGGGAAAATATGATATGAATAAGATAAGGGGAAAAAAACACCACCGCCATCACTGACATCATTAGCGGAGGAGGAACTGGAGATAAATATTAAAAGTAAAAGGAAGAAAAAAAAAATAAAACATGTCATGGGAACTGGAAGGAAAAGGAGGAAAAGGGAAGGAAATGTATAAAAATAAGATGAGGAGAGGCAAACAGGATAAGAAGAAAACAGAACTAATATATATCGAGAGAGAGAATGTAGACAATGAAATATAAAAAAAAGATTAAGAGGAATCAATGCATACACACACACACACACACACACACACACACACACACACACAGACACACACATGCACACAAACACACACACACACACAAACATACACTGCCCCCCCCCCCCCCACACACACACACACAAACTAACGCAGACACACAAAACACACAAACTCACATACACCGTCCCCCATAAATACACACACACACACACACACACACACACACACACACACACACACACACACACACACACACACACTCAAACTTACAAAGACACACATCCACTGCCCCCCCCCCCCCCCTTAAACAAGCACAAACACACAAACAAACACACACAGCATCGGGTTTCACGGTCCATTAAGAGACAATTTAGAGGCCATGTCATTCAAGTGGTCATTGGCGGCGGGGGAGAGACACCACCGAGCCTCCGCCTCTTCCTGCTCCTCCTCCTCCGGGAATCAGTTGGAATGACTTCATAAACCAATTAAGCGACGCACCCAGTAACAATTCTATCGTTGCCGCCATTGCCAACTTGTAAATGATTAACCGTCCTTCCTTTTCCCTGATATTTCAACTTATCTATCTCCTCTGTCTTCTTCTCCTACTCTCGATCTATCACTTCTTCCTGATATCCTTCTCTTCCTCTTCTTCCTCGTTCTGTTTCCCTTCTTATTCGATTCCCTCCCTTGCCAGTCTTCTGAGGTCTTCATTCCCCTCCAGCTCCTACGGTCACTTCCACGATCACTGTATCCCTCCCTTCTATACCATCACTTCCAACACATCCACTTACGTTTCTACCAGTGTCTCATGTCCTTCCCCTTGTCCTTAGATATTGAGTCCCTTTGTCCTCCTCTTGGTCTTTGCAGCCTCTCTTAGTAGCTTCCCCACTTCTGGTACTATATATCTACACTCCCTCGTAATGGTAGCGCCTGTCTCCACCCCCAAAACACTTTAGAACACACCTCGTTACCACTACTGCCATTAACTCCTCGCCACTCTTGTCTCATAAACTCCCACTGGTGTCAAAATTACCTGCCTCGTTTTCTTCTTTTTCTCTTCTTTTTACTACTACTACTACTACTACTACTACTACTACTACTACTACTACTACTACTATTATTACTATTACTACTACTGCAACTACTACTACTACTACTACTTTTTATACTACTCTTTTTATATATGTTTGCGTGATTTTGCCAGGAGAGGGGGAAGGATGCCAAGAGCTGAGCGGTGTGTGAGGGGAGACTGCCGAGACGATCATCCATCACTGCCTGCCCTCGCCCACTCCCTATAAGCCCGTCATGGAGCAACTCACATCCTCGCTTACGTCACCAGTGCGTCAATGGTGCCCCCCTCTTGCTCCCCTCCTGCAAAAAATAGCCCCGGGGAATCTATAGAATCTCTCAAATATCTACGCTAACAAAGATCCCTCAGCGACCCACCAGCGATGAGGTCGACGTTTTCCTGCCCTGTGAGCCGGGATTCTAATCTTTCCCTCGCCGGGCAATGGAGAATAATATTTGTGCTTTCGCGTCAGGAGGAGCGCGGCGGGGAGCAGGGCCGACGCGCGGGCCAGGACTATGAGAAAAAAAAAAAAAAAAAAAAAAAAAGACACCGCAATGTCCACCTACACGCACATGACCTGTTAGATAATTGTGATAAAAATTAATATACATGACAGTTATTATCCTTGTTTTCATTTTATTATTATTATTATTTGAGCAAAGCGGCAGCATGTCCCTCTGAGCCATGGTGAGGGTCTCTGTGTATATATTTTCGCCCCGTCCTCGTTTTTGCAGTCCCAGCGCGGCAGGGACTGGCGTGGCGGGGGCTGGCCGGCGCCCCTCGCCCTGCTGCAGCCCCACATTCCCCGGGCAGTGAGGCGGACGTGCGGATGTGCTGTTAATCCTCTTATTGGGGTCAAATGGGAATTTAGGTGAGCGGCACCTAGCATGGAACCCCCTGGCGGCCAATCTCGGCGGGGAGCACTCAGGGCGGCGGGCAAGCTTTTTAAGTGTCCAGCATGCACATAGAGGAGGTGTGGGGTGCGGCGAGTCATGTGGTGGGGTGTGTGATGAAGCGTCATGCCGAGGCGAGGCTCACACACACATGCTGAGTAGCTTTTCGTTAAACCCATTTCCCTTTACATGCAATGAAGACCCGATATGTCAGTCATACGAAAAAAAAGCGAAGCTCAAAAGAAGAGAATAATGATTTCAACAATATAAGGAAACATGTCCGGAGCAAAATTGTCCTTTATGTGTTCACGGTTTCGAAGCGAGCAGCAGCCTGTGCATCGTTAGGAAGATCGCGGCCTCGATATTATAACGGAAATGAATCTTCGGGATGATCCCCTCACCGGGAATTCTTAGCCTGAAATCCCAGCATAGTCGCGGCGCTCCCGGGGCAGAGCTGTGTGAATTTAAATATAAACGAGTGCGGACTATATACACGCTTTGGGGCATGGCGCGGGCCAGTCAGATGGTAATAGCCGTGCCGTGAAGTTGTTGGCGTCCAATGAAAAATGAAAACAGCAATAGAGTTTTGATTTCCCATTCGCATGAGGGTTATGCAACGTCACTCCCTCCCTCCCCCTGTTCCTAGTCACCACTTTGCATTCCCCGACGCTCTGTGTAAAAAATAATATACGTATTAAAATGTAGTAATAAAATATCAATGGAAACTATAAAAGAGACCCACAATTACAACAAAAACATTAAACGAAAAGAATTAAAAAAACAAATAGATAAAATAAGAGTAACTGGGGAGACGCGAATTGAGAACTGAGAAGGCTTTTGGGACTTGTGAAAAAGAAAACCATCAGGGAATGAGATTTCTTGCGTGTCGCCTGAGAGCCAATCACATACCGCCAACGCCCCGCCCTCCCCCCTTGCTCCCCCCCTGCTCCTTTCCCCCACCAGGTGCGACCCAATACCCAGGAGCTCACGCCTCTTCGCCGCCTCGCACCTCGACTCATCCAGGAGCGAACGTTGTTTCCTTACTAAGCTCTCGATTGTACAACAAGATCAAACGAAATAATCCTAATACCTTTTCCTTCTCAAAGCTAATACCGCGAACATCAATGATAGAAAAATGATGAAACGAAATAATACGAATATTCTTTTTCTTCTCAATAGTTCACATAGTTAATGATGGAAAAAAGCAGAAGGAAACAGACTCACACTTCCCCTTGACTTCATGTAACACACTGGTAATAATTCATAGCATTATATTATACGCAGACAGTAAATTATTCCATCACCATTACCGTTGTTGTAAGGTTAGTAATGAAAAATATACCTATCAACAGTTTTCCCTCGCGACTTTTAAGTAGGGCGGCTTAAAACGGATGGAACTCGAAGCCGCTTGGTCGGCGGGATCACTTCCAGCCACGCGCGTGTTACCCCAACCTCACCCCGCCCCGCCCCACCCAGCCTGACACCCACACCGATACACCCACACCCACACCGACACACACAGCCCCCTTTCCCCCACACATATACATTTTAAAACCTCAAACTCTTCATCGTGAAAAATAATATACATACCAGTTTTTTTGTTTGTTTTAAGTATTTCGGAAGAAGCTCACACACCAAGCTGAAAATAAATACCGCAATCTCCCTTTACGCGGCTTAGAAATGATAATGGCAGAGTAGATGACGCAACTCACTCATCCAGTACATTAACCTAAGGAGTATGCAACCCTCTTTCGTTTACGTAAACAAAATATAGCAGTATAGGGTAGGCGGTGGCTGGGTGGTTAGCGTGCGGGCCCTGCATTCCCCGCGTGCTGGACGACGCGGGTTCGAATCCCCAAGCTACCACCTGGGATTTTTTAGTCACCGCCGAGTGGCCTAAGACTACCCACATGCTGTCCTGAATACCACCCATCAACCCGGACTCTAGAAGAAACCGTCCAAGTGAAACATGAATGAGTTCCGGGGGGCAGCATGAGCTAAGAATAAATGGCGCCACTATAAAAATTGCCTGCGCCATGGCGGGCTTGGGCCGACCACCAGGTCCCTGAAGAAAGGCCTACCGGCGCTATAGGCGAACACGTAAAAAAAAAAAAAAAAAATCTACATCTCTCTCTCTCTCTCTCTCTCTCTCTCTCTCTCTCTCTCTCTCTCTCTCTCTCTCTCTCTCTCTCTCTCTCTATTTACACACACACACACACACACACACACACACACACACACACACACACACACCAAAGCAAGAAAATGGCCTTATAGTGAAATGTGTAGGTCGATAAGAGTGTGCCGTTGACTACAGGTGCATTTCGGTCCACGTGCATAGGGGGAGAGGGGCGATGCAGGCGGTGTGTCGAGCAGCAACAAAAACAAGGGAAAGCTATTTGCGCGGCCCGACAGCAAAGGCACAGCGAAATGGTGTTCCGGCCCCACAAAACATTCTCCAGGCTTCACATAGGTCGGAAAGCTACTAGCCAAATATATTCAAATCTCTCTCTCTATATCTATCTATCTATCTATCTATCTATTTCTCTCTCTCTCTCCCAAAGATGCAACGAACGGGTGGATGTTTTTTTTTCTTATTTTTTTTGTCCAATTTCGTTTGAGTTAATGGGCAAATTAACTAATTGGGATAATAGTCTACCTGATCGTTTCTCTCTCTCTCTCTCTCTCTCTCTCTCTCTCTCTCTCTCTCTCTCTCTCTCTCTCTCTCTCTCTCTCTCTCTCTCTCTCTCTCTCTCTCTCTCTCTCTCTCTCTCTCTCAATCTCTCTCTCTCTCTCTCTCTCATAAATCGAGTTTTTGGAAAAGGGCTAAGACTCGCAACCACTGTCAGCATTTCCTCTTTCAACAAACATATCACGTGCTCCATTTTTCGATGACTCTTCCCTCGCAGCGACATTTCCGACAAGTTATCTGCTCTATTTCCCGCCCAGCCTCGCACTCCGGGTACACGCGTTGCCAGTACTGCCAAGCGAAGCGTAATGGGAAGAGTAGTCGATCTTAAATTCCGAACTGACGATGTCTGGCACGATGCCGGGCGGTGGCCGGAGGCTGCGCCGCGGTGCGTGAAGACTCTTTGAAGATGAGAAGAAAAATCCATCCGGTGAAAATGAAAATATTTGCCGGAGAAGCGTATCGGAAACACTTTTTATAAGGTCACACATTTTTTGTTAATTTCTTTCCGTATAAAAAAAAATGTGGACGTGCATCTTTTCATAAGTAATAATAAACTCGTTAATAAAATAAGGAAGCAGCGGTCTTTCAAAACACAAACTCCACAGGTAAAGTAACATGCGTATTTTAGAATAGTTGCGTATTTGTCACATGTTAGTCACATTTCTAGCAGACAATAAAATCTTCCCCTAACAGCCAGAGGGAAGCTATTCATCTCCCGCCTGCCGATGGGGCCACGAGGGAGCGTGAGGCGCGGAGGGTCTGGTGCAGGGTACAGACAAAAACTGATTAACCAGCCTGTCCACTGAGGCCGTCCACTGTGGAGCGAGGGGGCGAGGCAGGGAGGGACACGGGGAAACAGGGAGGGAGGGAGGAGGGAACGAAGGGAGGGGGAAAGGGAAGGAGGGAGAAGGGGAAACAAGGATGGAGGAAGGGAGCAGATAGAGAGAACGAGGTAGGGAAGCCTGGAGGGAGGTAACTAATGGTGTTATCTGCGCTGTGCCGAGCCGCTGATGAAAGGACGAGAGGCAAAGCAAGACAAATAGCGATACCTGTGTGCTACCTGTCTAGGACCTGTATGTCACTTGCCTGGTTAATTTGTACTGTTCGCCACCCGATGCTATGCCGTGACTCAGTGGCGGGGACCTTAGAAGGGGGAGGTTATGAAACTTTGTGTGGATGCGAGTGAAACGAAGAAATGTAAATGTCTACAGGAAAAAAAAAAAAAAAGAGAATTTCAGAAAACAAGAAAAGACAAAACGGAGAAATAAATGGATGGGGAAGAAAACGGATACTAAGGAAGAAGGTAAATTGTAATGGAGAAAATAAATAAGAATGGTGATAAATGTGGGTAACTTAATAATTCTTATATCAGTTGGTTCTCTCTCTCTCTCTCTCTCTCTCTCTCTCTCTCTCTCTCTCTCTCTCTCCACACGCGTTGCAGAGTCAAAACTTCAACTAAAAACAAAAAACTTGGTCCCGGGCGTGAATGAAGATGAATAGAAAACCCACTTCCATACATCACAGGTAAGGGTGCAGGAGGGACACACCTTCACACCCTTCAACACACCCGTTCACCATACACACCCTGCACCCCTTCGATACACTCCCACCCTAACAGCCATGCACTTCAGAATACGCACTCCCTACTCTTCAACGATACCCAAACACTCACACGCTCTTCCCGATCTTTAACACATGACCTAACACTCTGCACCACATGCCCTCACGCCCTGACACACGCCCCCACGCCCTTCAACACATCACCTCACGTTCTTAAACGCCCCCACGCCCTTACGCCCTGGCACTCCCCCGCGCTTCAGCTCACGCCCCGCCCGCCCCTCCTGTCCCCCGCCGCCCAACACTCCAGGGACACGACGCTCCCTCCCACCAACACTCCCTGCAGAGTTTTGGGGATTATGAAGTCCTCATTAATATTCATTGGTGCAAACACATACGCACATGCGCGCTCGCGGCGCGCGCACACACACACACACACACACACACACACACACACACACACACACACACACACACACACACACACACAGTCGGATAGAGCGCCGCGCTGCAAGGCTTCACGGCCAAACCCGCTCAGGCCGGATTTTTTCCGTTGACTAGGAGTGGTTACTGTCCCCCCTTGAGCAAGGGGGATGGGGTGTGTGGTGTGTGAGGTCCTGGCATTACCCAGAGATCGACAATCTTGACCATTTGCTCACGTCGTGAGGATACCTGCCGGCGAAAGCGAGTCCAACTCGTGATCAGGTCGTGGCGAATTACACACACACACACACACACACACACACACACACACACACACACACACACACACATACACACACACAAGCACACACAAACACACACTCACGCACACGCACACACGCACATACACATACACAAACTCATCCATCCTCACACTCGTTATAGTGATCAATTTCCTAGCAAAGAAAAAGAAAAGAAAATATGAATGATATGAAACAGGGTATTCGTATCACCCACTATATCATCCAGTTTTTGTCGGGTCTTAAAGGAAAAGGACCCGACCAGCCTCTCGAGAACCATGAAACTTGAGGATCTTATGGCCAGGGCTGTACCGCCTCCAAAGTCCCCACCGGTTACCCGCTAGAAGAATTCATACTCTGGGCCGGACCATCTCTTTCAACTTTCCGTGTCGTCTGGGGGGACTCACGGTCAGGCTCCTAAGCACAGGCGGGATTAGCCTTATCATCCCTGAGAGTCATTCAGTAACTCAGGGTTTCTATCACTTATAAGTTATCATTCAGTCTGCATTTAACGAAGTGTTCCCAAAAGACCGTTAGTGTGAGCCATTCAGCAATCTATTTGGGGACTAGGTCAATCCGTAACTAACATGCAGATAAACTAACAGACAAACAGACAACAACGACGAAAAAAGTATCGCCTGGCTCGGTACGCGGAAGCAGGTGATAATATATAATTAATACATCGCTACCAATTCTCACGAGGAATGTTTTCATCAACTCTTCATTAGATCGTAAACCAAAGAGAAGCCGGAAAGCAGACAGGCAGATGGAGCATTAATGACGCTTCTTCAAAGGTTGCGTAAATAATGCCACGAACTTCTGAGAAACGGAGGTCTGAATGGAGAAGGAGAAGATAGAAAATTACGAGGATAGGCGAGGAGCAGAGAAGGAGAGACAAACAAGACTGACGCACAGATGAAAGGGGAGGCGACAGAAACAGGAGGATGCTGATGTTAATTTGAGGGAAAGTTCTGCGTTGCTTGTCAAGTGTTCCGCTGACATGACTGACACATGAATGCAGACCAAATAAGAGGTTATGTTTGGCTCCGAAGGCTGACTAAAGGGATGAAGAGGAAAGGAACTTATTCATTTGGCAGGTTTTGAAAGGAAGGATTGCGAAGAAGAGAAGGAAGGGAAACACACACACACACACACACACACACACACACACACACACACACACACACACACACACACACACACACACTAAAAACAAACAAACCAAAAAAAAGCATTCATTTACTCTGGATGTAGATGAATATTGTGCATTTGTGTGTTATGTGCATTATTATCCCTAACATTATTATTATTATTATTATTATTATTATTATTATTATTATTACTCTTACTTTCTTTCACTTATACTCTTACTTTCTTTCACCTCCAAATGTTGTTAGGGTATCTTCTACGGACTATCTTTTCCTGTACACTATCTAATTTAACATCATCTAAAAAGCCAACGGTATCTACTTTTATTACTCTTACCCATACTTTCCTTACCAAGTGTAAAGATATCTTCTGCTATGAACTATCCTTTTTCTATACGATATCATATAAAAAAGTCAACGGTCTGCCTGTGTCACTCTGCATCAAGAACGTCAACCAGAGCAAGGCGGCGGCGACCATCCCTCCCTCCCTCCCTCGTGGCAGAATGACGCAGCGTGGGGCCAAGGTTCGACGCGCTCCCGTTCGTATTTTGTGGCGGTTCATATTTTTCATTTCACAGGCCATTCTTTTCGTGGTTTATTTGCATTTTATATAGAGACCCATTTTTCCGGTTACTTATATTTTACGAACCGTTTATCCCAGTAGTTGTTTTTGCTATCTGCCTGACCTCCCATTCATTTTTTTGTTTGTTTTTCTATCTGTTTGCTTGTCTGTGTCTGTGTCTGTCTGTATTTGTGTCTGTGTCTGTATGGAAGTACCTGTCTGTCTGTTTGTTTGAGCCTGTTTGTCTGTCTGTCTGTCTCTGTGTATGTATGTGTGTATCTGTCTCTATGTCTGTTTGAGCCTGTCTGTCTGTCTGTCTGTCTGTCTCTGTGTATGTATGTGCGTATCTGTCTCTATGTCTGTTTGAGCCTGTCTGTCTGTCTGTCTGTCTGTATCTGCGTCTCTATCTGTATATCTATATTTATCTATATATTTATATCCCTCATTCTTTACCGTAAATTAAAACAGAATGGTGCATTAGGAAAAATCTGTTTTCTTTTCCGTTTTCTTTTTTTTCACTTTCCTGCAATTTACGTTTCAGAGGAGAAAGAACAAGACACTGAGCTGCTAAATCGACTCACTGCTTTTATCTTCCTTTTTCCTAATTTCTTTTCTAATTGTTTTTCCAGGGCTGCGCCAAACATGGATTCTTTTTTTTTTTTTTTTTTTTTTACATTTTCCGGCTATTTTTCGCCTCACGTTCCATAAAAGTGCCGCTTAAATGTTTGCCTGATTGGGAAGCTTAGGTTTCGTAAGGCGAGTCGGGTTTACGGTTTGTGTTTCATGCTTCTTGCGAATCTTTTCATCATTCCTTTTTTTCCAGAGAGTTCCGCAGCTTTACGCTTTTCCATCATTTCGAAGCTTATCAGTCTGTGTCTATTTACGGCAAAGAGTGAGGGATATAAATAGATAAACAGATATTAACAGATAGAGGTGCAGACACAGACAGACAGACAGTTAACACCCTTACGCTTTCCCATAATTTCGAATCTTATCAATCTGTGTCAATTTACGGCAAAGAGTGAGGGATATAAGTAGATAAACAGATATTGAGAGATATATAGATAGAGGTACAGACCAGGGTTATCAAAGTATCGTATTCAGACACTCAGCATATCGTATTTTCCGGTTTCTCACTCACAGCTATCGCAAACAAACGCCAATAAGTAATGCTTTTAACGAGAACTTTAACTGGTATTTCGTTATCTGTCTGGGTAAGAAACTTTTTGGGCCCTGGAACTGATAAATGCGATGTTTTGAGTACGATAATTTGACAACTCTGGTGCAGACACAGACAGACAGACAGACAGGTAGGTACAGGCACAGACAGGTACACAATCTCACATTCCATAACACTGCCAAGTAAATATTTTCCTGATGTGGAAAGGTTGGGTTCCATAAGACAACTCGGGTTCCAGTTTTGTGCTTTATACTTCTCTCGAATCTTGTCAACATTCCTTATTTTCATAGCTCTTCATTTTTTTCATAGTTCCTCATTTTTTTTTTAGTTTTTCATTTTTTTCGTAGTTCTTCAATTTTTTCATTTTTCATTTTTTTCATAGTTCCTCCTTTTTTCAGTTTTTCATATTTCTTATTTTTTCATAGTTCCTCATTTTTTCATTTTTTCATTTTTTCATAGTTCCTCATATTTTTCATTGTTCCTCATTTTTTAAGTTTTCATACTTCCTCATATTTTTTCCATAGCTCCTCCATTTTTTTCGCTTTTCCATCATTTCGAATCACGCAGACCTTCACTCTTATACACGTGACGCCTTGCAAGCGCTGGAATCCTAATTACTGTCGGTCAGGAGGAGCAGGAATATATCTTTTCAACTTCTATCAGAATATTGTGGCGTTCTCACAATGTAAATATAAGAGTTATTTTTATTACGATCACTTTTATTATTATTATTATTATTATTATTATTATTATTATTATTATTATTATTATTATTATTATTATTACTGAAATACTAAAATCACTCATTAGTTAATTCTTGAACCGTCATGTAGCTGTAAACGTAAATGAAGAGGAAATGATAGAAAAAAAATGAGAGAGAGAGAGAGAGAGAGAGAGAGAGAGAGAGAGAGAGAGAGAGAGAGAGAGAGAGAGAGAGAGAGAGAGAGAGAGAGAGAGAGAGAGAGAGAGAGAGAGAGAGAGAGAGAGAGAATGTCTGTCTGTCTGTCTCTCATCCTATGTGTTAGGTCTGTGCCCTAGTGTTTTTATCTCTATGCGTCCGTTTGTCTGAAAACTTCTCCTAACTTTGTTCTTGCCTCCATCTTCATTCTCCTTTATTGTGGTTGCTTTTACATTTCTCTCTCTCTCTCTCTCTCTCTCTCTCTCTCTCTCTCTCTCCTTTCTTTATTTTTACATCTTACATATTGCAATTGAATACATATATGTCGATGAGCGGGCAATGTGTCTCTCTCTCTCTCTCTCTCTCTCTCTCTCTCTCTCTCTCTCTCTCTCTCTCTCGCATGTTGCTTGCCTCACATACAGACGAGGCCCACAAAGTTGCCGTGATTCAAGGCCCAGTGCTGTCACGTCACACACACACACACACACACACACACACACACACACACACACACACACTTTTATCTTGCTTTCATTTCCGCTTTTCCTTCCTTCTTGACAGTTTTCTTCTCTCCTGCTTCCTTCTTTCTCCCCCTCATCGCCCCCTCTACCTCTTCCTCCTTCTTCTTCTCCTCGTAATCATCATCCTTCTTCTTCCTCCTCCTCCTCCTCTTCCGTATCCTGTATCACCTCTCCTCCTTTCCGGAAGTATTAAATATCAAAACAGTTAAATAAGACGTGTATGTTTAAATAAATATGAAAAAAAGATCTTCCGGATAAAAGTGAAACAAAATATAGACGAAACTTAAACAGGAATCAGAACGGAAAGATACGCTTTTTTGGGGAGGAAGAGGAGAAAAAGGATTAGAGGAAAGAGAAAGAAAGGCGGAAGAGAAGGCGATGAAGGAAATTGAGATGGAAGGAAATGCAAGGAGAGGAAAGATGATAAGTCAGGAAGCCGAAGAAAATGAAAAAGAAAAAAAACCCGGAGAAAAAGGAGAGCAGAACAACAGGAAGGAGAGAGAAAAAGGAGACGAAGAAGAAGAAAAATAAGAAGTGGAGAAAAAGGAAAGCAGGAAAACACGGAGAAAAAGACGAGAAAAGAAAAATATAGAGAAAAAGGAGACCAAGACAGGGAGAAAGAAAAAGAGAAGACGAAGATAAAGAAAAAAACAAATGGAAGAAAAATGAGAGCAGGAGAAAACGAAGGGGAAGAAAATACGAATAAGAAAAAAAAGAAAAATGAAAAAGAGGATAAAAGGAAAACAGGACGAAGAGAAAAAAAGAAGAAAAAGAAAAAAAAGAAAATATATGGAGGAAAAAAGTGTGCAGAAGGAGAGGAAGGAAGAAAAGAGAAGGAAAAGAAAGGAAACATCGGAGAAAAAGAATAGAAAAGCAAAGCAGAA
The DNA here is from genome assembly GCF_024679095.1 of Eriocheir sinensis. Classification (NCBI taxonomy): domain Eukaryota; kingdom Metazoa; phylum Arthropoda; class Malacostraca; order Decapoda; family Varunidae; genus Eriocheir; species Eriocheir sinensis. The sequence continues at coordinate 152,007 of NW_026111685.1, forward strand.
CAAGAGGAGAAAAACAAAGAAGCCGAAGACGCCGAAGAAAACGAAACAAACAAACAAACAAACAAAATGAAGATAAATGAAAACAAGAAAAAAAAAAGTCAGCAGAAAGAAAGCAGAAAAAGAAGAGAACAAGAAGGATGCCGAAGGAAACTACAAAAAAGAAATGTCGAGGAAAAGAAATAAAAGAAATAGTAAAAAAAAAAAAAAAAAGAATGGGAGGGCGGCGCCGGACAATTCGAGCGACGTTGAAGAAGCAGCTAATCCCGACCGTGGAATTCCCGACTCCGAATCACATTACCCTGATGCGGCTGTTGGATTACTGGATTAACGCCGCGGATTGCAAGGTCTCGGGGTGAGTGGCCGGCGGGAAGGAGGTGGGGGGGGGGACGAGGGGGGATGGAAGAGGAGGGGAAGGGGAGGAGAGGAGGTAGGAGATGAGAGGATGATGAAGAGAAGGCTGAGCGAGAAGGAAGAGGAGCAGTTGGGGAGGAAACATGGAAACATGGACTAGCAGGCAGCAGAAAGCCAGTTGGCTCTTTACTAGGCTGCCTGCGTTCAGTGATTTAATCAATCCGTTTGCCATAGGAGTGGCTTGCAGGGAAGGATTAAAGCACTTGTGCACCTACTCTTGGGTACGTTCAGTTCACTCCCGATGCAGCAAAGTGGCGATCAATGCGTTTCTTGAAGGAGTTGATGGTCTCTGCGCTAACCACTTCTGCAGGGAGGCTGTTCCAGTGGCGAACAACTCTATTCGAGAAATAACTCCTGCCGATGTCAGTATTGCATCGCTTTGCTTGAATTGTTTTCCCGTTGTTTCTTGTTCTCAGGTTATTTTGTAGCGTGAAGAGTTTGGAGTGATCAACGTTGCTGAGCTTGTTCAGGTACTTAAAGGCTTGTATCATGTCTCCCCGCAGTCGTCTCTTTTCCAACGTGAAGAGGTTGAGTCGCTCTTCATAGGGCTTCGTCCTCAGTGATGGTATCATCTTCGTGGCGCGGCGCTGTACTCTCTCAAGTAATTCAATGTCTTTCCTGTAATTTGGAGACCAGGAGGGAGAAGTGGAGGTAAATGGAGAAGGATGGAGAGAAAGGCAGGGCGGGAGGGGAGAGGAGATGAAGAGGAGATGAAGAAAAGGATGGACGGGGAAGGGAGTGCTGAAAGAAGGAGGAGGAGATAGAAGAGGAGATGGGAGGAGGATGAAGAGAAGGATAAGCGAGAAAGGAAAGGAGATAAATGGGAGGAGGTAGAAGGAAAGGAGAAACGAGAAGGATGTAGAGAAGGGTAGAGGGGAAGGAGAAAGAGGCGTGAAGAGGCAAAGAAGGAAGAGAAAGGAGATAAATGGAAGGAGGTAGAAGGAAAGGAGAAACGAGAACGATGTAGAGAAGGGTAGAGGGGAAGGAGAAAGAGGCGTGAAGAGGCAAAGAAGGAAGAAACAGAGGTGAAAGAAACAGCAGTAGGAGGAAAGGAGTGAGAGGCAGGAAGGAGGGAGGTGGTGTGAATGAGGGAAATTGTGAAGTCCTTGGAGGTGCAACTGAATGGTTAGGTCGACAGATAGTTGGTAGCACGCCAGGTGGTCAGCTGGTCGAATAGATAGACGAATTGATGGATTACTGAATAACTGACTGACTGACTGACTGACTGACTGGCTAACTGACTGACTGACTGGTTGACTGATTGACAAACTGGCTGGCTGGCTAACTGACTGACTGACTGACTGACTGACTAACTGTCTGGCTGGCTAACTGGCTGACTGACTGGTTGACGGATTGACTAACTGGCTGGCTGACTGGCTGACTCACTGACTAGCTTATCGACTGACTGATTAGATGGATGGATGAAAGAATGTAGCCAACATGAGAAAAGGAACAGAAGGAAGAGAATAAAAGAAGTTGAGGACAAAAGAGAATAGGAGAGGAGAGGAGAAGATTGGAGAGGAGGAGCAAAGCGAGGAGAGAGTAGGAGAGGGGAGGCACAGAGAGGAGACAAGAGAGGAGAGGACTCATGAAGAAGAATAAAGTCGAGATCGGGAGAGAAAGGTGTTGAAAGAAATGATGACGCCTTGCCAGTGAATAGAAACGGATAAAAGAAAAAAAACGGAAGGAAGAATGAAAGAAAAAGAATGGAAGCAGAAAACAGCAAGCAAGGGGAAAACTGAAGAAACGAAGAAGATATAAAGAAACCCCCCGAGGGATTAAAAGCAAGGAAGAAAGGAAGGAAGGAAGGCGAGAGGAAGAGAGAGAGAGAGAGAGGGAAGAAAGAAAACCATAAAATAATAAAAAAGAAAAACCAAATCTGGAAAAATGGGCGTAGGAAGGGAGGATCGAATATAAATAAATAAATAAATAAATAAATAAAAAACTTCCGCCCCAAAATATTCATAATAAAACTCAACTCGTGTCCGATAAAAAAAGCTATATATTTACGAGGCACATTTAATGGTCCGGGTCACCTATTGTTGCTACTGAACCTGTATTATGCAGATGAAAAAGATGGGAAGGGGGCGTGAGGGGTGGGGGGGGGGGGGGCAATGGATAGAGGTACAGGGGAGAGGAAAATATGACAGGGAGGGAGGGAAAGGGAGATGGAGGGGTAGAGGGGAGAATATCACGGCAGGAATGGAGGGAGGAAGGGAGGAAGGAATTGAGGGACAAGGGAGATGAAAACGTAAGAGGAGGGAAAGGAATGGAGGGGTAAAGGAGAAAAAAAACACATGAATGGGAGGAAGGGAGGAGGGAGGAAAAAGGTGAGGCAGGTAAGGAGAAAACATGGAAGGGAGGGAGGAAAGGTAAAAGTGATGGAGGGGAAGGGGAGAAGAAAACGAAACAGGGAGGAAAGGTAGGTAAAGGCAATTGAAGAGAAGGGGAGAGAAAAAAATAGAAACAAAGGGGCAGGGAGGAGGAATGGAGGAGGCTGGAGGTAAAGAGGGAAGATACAGTAGAAGGGGAAATAGCAAGAGAGGGGAGAGTGAGAGAGAGAGGAACGGTGGAGAGGTGGAGGAAAGGAGGAGGAGCGTAGGAGGAGGAACTTTTTTTGATGGATAGGAGAGGAATTTTTTTGTGGATTATGGAGAGATAAAAGTTTAGGCCATCACCTTTATTGTTACTATTACTGATGCTGCTGTTGTTGTTGTTGTTGTTATCATTCACAGCGGCATCATCACCACCGTTAGACATTATTATATTTATTATCGTTATTATTATCATTTTTTTCATCGGTGTTATTACCATTAGTGTTATTAATTAGCGGTATTTTTGAAAGGCTTACAAGCTTTTGAGGGGCAAGTTTGGGGAGTCACTAATTAATTTTTTCACTTTGTAAAGAGTGAATCCTGACCCCTCCCCCCTACTCCCATACCCCCCACCCCCAACACACACACACACGCACACACACACACACACACACACACACACACACACACACACACACACATAAGAACATAAGAACACAAGAACGTAAGGAGTCTGCAAGAGGCCGGTTGGGTTATACAAGGCAGCTCCTCTAATCCTAACCCCACCTTACTTCACTATCCATGACCATCCAATCTCTTCTTGAATGTATCTATGGTATTGGCACCCACAACATGGCTGCCAAGCCTTTTCCATTCATCCACCACTCTATTGGTAAAAAATAATTGCCTATGTCTTTGTTGAATTTGAATTTATCTAACTTAAAACCACACGCACAGACATACATCTCGTCCATGGAAATAAAAGGTAACAATAAAAGTTGCGAAAATAATATACATCCACCGCGAGCCTCACTTAATTACCATGGTCACGTGACATTGGCGAGGTGGGGGAGGGGTAGGGGAAAGGGGAGGAAGGGGGGGGGGGGTAGAGGGTCTGAAAGGGGTGACTGAGCACTAATATTTTTGCATGATGGAGAGCGGCAGTGAAATGCTTTATAATCGAATTAGCGTGTTGGCAAAAATAGGGTGAAAAAGGGTGTTTAGCTGCGCCCCACTAACATGACCCCCCACCCACCTACTCCCTCCCCACACACACATACGGGTTTGTGGGTGCCCATGTCCACGACCCTCTATACAAACACTCATACCTTGGTGCCCCATACATACATACGTACATACATACATACATACATATACTTAGTGCTTAGAGTTCTTGTTTTTGTGTCTTTACGTCTGTATCTAAGTGTTTCTGAATGTCTGTAAGTCTGTCTGATCACCCTTTTGTCTGTCTGTCTGTCTGTTTGTTTTTGTCTGCCTATCCCGCTACCCCTCTCTCTCTCTCTCTCTCTCTCTCTCTCTCTCTCTCTCTCTCTCTCTCTCTCTCTCTCTCTCTCTCTCTCTCCCGACACCGCTCACCCAACAAATTTTGATCACCTCACTTAACCATCTGACCAGAGAGTAACTCAACCACACTCCACCACGCCCACCCCTTCGTCAGCGTCGCCTGCAGCACTTTCCTTCCTTTCCTGTACCTTCCATTCCTTTCCTTTTCTTCCGTTCTTTTCTCTTCCGGTCCGTTCCCTCTCCTCTTTCATTTCTTTTCCTTCCGTTCTCTTCTCTTCCGTTCCGTTCCCTTCCTTTTCTTTCCCTTCCCTTCCTTTCCCTTTTCCTATCTGTCCTTTCTTTCCCTAACCTTCCTTTCGTTTTCTTCCTTCCTGTCATTTCCTCTCCTCCTGCAGCACTCTTCCCTTTCTTCCTTTTCTCTCATCCCTTCATTTCCTTTCCTTTCCTCTTCCTTCCTCTCTCCGTCGCCTATCTCTTCGTCAACGTCTAATGCAGCAATTTCTTTCCCTTCCCTTCGTTCCTCTTCTATTCCTTTTCTTTCCCTTTCCTTCCAGTTCCAGCCGTCTATCCCTTCGTCATACTCTCCTGCAACATTTTTCACTTCCCTTCCTTTCCCTTCCCTTCCGTTCCTTCCACTCCACGCCTTTCCTTTCCACTTCCTTCCAGAGGCCAAGTCTTGAGAGCTTCCTCTGGCGTCCTTTTCGGGGTAATTTTGTCGCCACTTAAGCTCAGGTGTGGCCGTGGCACCTTCCAATACTTCATTTTCACGCCCTCTCGCAAAGCTTCCCGCCGCCACATTCACACACGTATTGATGTTCCGAAGAGCTTCCATCCATCCATCGAGAAACGGGAAGGGAAGGATTAGGCGGCTGGGTCCTGGCTGTTCCTGCGGTGCTCTCTCTCCCCCCCTCCCTCTCCCTCTCTCTCTCTCCAATACATGTTGCCAGAGAATGAAACCTGCGGCTGGTGGTGGGTTTGTGGTGGTGACGGAGAACAGCAGGAGGGAGGAACGATGGAGAGAAGGAGAGGAAAGAGAGGGAAGAGAGGGAAGGGGGGGTAGAGTTGGGAAGGAAAATGAGGACTTGGAGGGGCAGTAAAGAGGAAGGAAAGGAAAAAGCAGTGCAAGAGGGAGGAGGAAAAATTGGAGGGAAAGTTGAGGAGGAGGAGGAGGAAAGGAGAGAAGGAGGAACACAAGAAAAGGAAGCGATTGGAGGGAATAAGAAGTGGAGAGAAAGGTATAGACAGTGAAGATGGCAGAAGAAAAATGGGAAGGAGAAAAGAAAAGGAGGAGAAGAGAGAAGGGAGGGAGAGAAGGAAGAAGAGAAAGAAAGGAGGGAGAGGAGAGTAAAGAATCCGGGAGAGACAGAAACATTCGAGGTGGTGATGATGGTGATTGCGGGAATGGCAAGGGTGGTGGTGGTGGTGGAGTGAAATGGTAAGAGTGATCGTGGTGGTTGAGTGGTAAGAGGGTGGTGATGGTAATGGTGGTGGTGGTAGTGGTAGCGGAAATGCATGGGTGATCGTGGTAGTGGTGATCGTGGTGGTGGTGATGATGGTTGTGACGGTGGTGGTGAAGAGGCTGACAATCATGGAGGTGTTTGTGATTACCTTGGCGGACCTCGCACGTCACTTCGCTGGTGGAAATCAAGCTCGAATGTTTGTTTTGCAGATTACTTTACCTGTCAAGCCACCTGTTTTTCCCTTCCTTCCTTCACACACCCACACACAAACAACCCCCCACCTCCACCTCAACCCCCTACTCCCTCCCACACACACTAGTCATCCACCCCACTCCACACAATCCCTAATCAAGACTAATTGCACACACCTGAAATTCATGGAAGGTAACACGGCCGAAGCAGAAGCAGCAGCCTGGAGGACGGTAATGACTGCGCGAGGCTGCCGACCAAGAGAGAAAAAAAGCCCTGAATAATATGCATACTGACTCCCTTTGTCCCTTTGTCAGCATTAGTGTATACGAGGACTGACAGAGCGAGGGAAAGTGTAGCCAGTGTTAATTTACATGAAGAGACGAGGGAGGAGGCAGGACATAATAGGCAGAATGAGACGGCATGCATAATGATAGACTGTATATACTCACTCTTATTAGGGGCAGAAAGCAACAGAGGAAAACAGAAAGAAAGAAGGCTGAAAAATAATGGCAAGGGGAGGAAGAGGGAACAGGCGAGTCATTATACAGACAGAATAAGACGCCATACATATATACACACACACTTATTTGGGACAGAAAGCAACAGGAGAAGGAAAGATAGAAAGAAAGAAGGCTGCAAAATAATGGCTATATTGACGAATGGAGGATGGAGAGGGGAAATAAAAAAAGAACATAAGGAGAAAGACAGAAATGAAAGTTGTTGATGGTGATGATGGAAGGTTATAGAAGGAAGGGAAATAGAAGATAACAGAAGAAAGATACAAAGAAAGAAGGATGCAAGACGAATGGAGGATGAAGAGGGGAACGAAAGAAGGAATATAAGGACAAAGAAAAAAAAAACTGTTGATGGTGATGATGGAAGGCTATAGAAGGGAGGGAAATAGAAGATAACAGAAGAAAGATACAAAGAAAGAAGGATGCAAGACGAATGGAGGATGAAGAGGGGAAGGAAAGATGGAACATAAAGAGAAAGATAAATAAAGAAAGTTGTTAAAGGTGATGATGAAGGGAAGGGATGTAGAAGAGAAGGGACTTTGCAGAACTGAAAGATGATTACGACTGAAGAATATGAGCGGCGGAAATTGAGAGGGAAAGAAGAGAATGGAGAATAAAGGGAAAGCAATAAACGAAGAGGGGAAGGAGGGAAGAGGAGGAAGGGATAAGGGATTACCGGAGAAAGGGATGAAAATGACAAAGAATTAGACAAGACTGCAATAGCTGTGTAGATAGATAGTAGATAGATAGATAGAGTGAGAAAGTGAGAGAATTGGTGAAAGTCAGAGCAGGGAGAGGAAAGCGCGGTAGTAGAATTATAAGCAGGAAAGTTAGCAGAGAAGAGGCAAAGGATGAACTCAAGTTAAAAAAAAATAAAGTGAAAAAGTATAAAAAAAAAGAAGAAACGGAGAGAGCCAGAGAAACAATGTAGGTGGAAGAAGGAGAGGAAAAAGAGGAAAAAGAAAGAGGAGGAGATGGTAAAAAATGAGACAGGAGGGTGAAGGAAGGGAAAGAATATTGGAAAGGAGGAGGAAGGAGGAGAAAAAGGAGAGAACGTAAGATAATAAAAAAGGTGGAGGAAGGGCGGACGGAGGAAAATGTTACGTAGAGAGGAAGGGAAAGAGAGAAGGAGAGAGAGAGAGAGAGAGAGGAAAAGATGCAAAGACGGCGTAAGGAAAAAAAAAGAAATAACAGGAACAAAACAGAAAAATAAGAATTGTAGAAGGCTGAAGGAGAGAGAGAGAGAGAGAGAGAGAGAGAGAGAGAGAGAGAGAGAGAGAGAGAGAGAGAGAGAGAGAGAGAGAGAGAGAGAGAGAGAGAGAGAGAGAGAGAGAGAGAGAGAGAGAGAGAGAGAGAGAGAGAGAGAGAGAGAGAGTTACTGAAGGGGTTCAAGCAAAAAATAAAAATGCTAACGGAAGAAGTAAGAAAGAAAAAGAAGGGGAGGAGAAGGGGAAGAACATGAAGGAGAGGAAGAAAAAGTAGGAAACAAAGGAGGGAAAGAAGAGGAAACAGAAAGGAGGAAGGGAGGAAGGAAAAGGAAACAGAAGGCAGAAGGGAGTAAGGTAAGAATTGAGGGAGGGAGGAAAAGGAAACGAGGGAGGATGGGAGGGAAGAAATGAGGGAGAAAAAGGAAAACAAGGGAGAAGAGAGTAAGGGAGGGAACGAGGGAAGAATAGAGGAAGGGAGGGAGGGAGAAAAAGGGATCGTCAAGGGAGAAAGGAGGTAAGGGAAGGGGAGAGAAAGGGGGAGAGTGCCGTGCCTAACCAATACCTTCCCCTTCCCCTTCTTCAGCCACGCCCCGGGTTGCCTCCTGTTCTCCCAGTCACCTCGGGAGTGCAACTACAGCCCTTCCACTCTTCCCTCCCCTTCCTTCCTCCCCTTTCCCTTACTCCAACCTTATCCTCCCTTCTTCCTACCTTTGCTCCTACCCTTCCCTCACTCCTGCCCATTCCCTTCTTCCTCCTTCCTCCCTTTGCTGTTTTCCCTCCCTTCCATCCCTCCGTCTTTCCTTCCTTCTTCCCCTAAATCACCCCTTCTCTTCTCCTCTCTCTCCCTCTGTATCTCTTTCCACTGTCTGCCATCTTCTCTCTCTCTAACTCCCTAGCTTCCTCTTTTCCTCCACGTCTCTCTCCCTCCTTCCTTTCCTTCCTCTGCTTGAAAACATTACCATATCTTTCTCTTTTCCTCCATGTCTCCCTCCCTCCTTCCTTTCCTTCCTCTGCTTGAAAACATTACCACATCTTCCTCTTTTCCTCCATGTCTCCTTCCCTCCCTCCCTCCTTTCCTCCGCCTCATTCCTCCTTTAGATAACATTACCACATCTCCCTCTTTTCCTCCATGATTCCTTTCCTCCTTCCTTCCTCTCTTCCTCCTCATTCCTCAGCTGGCAACATTACCGCCCCACAATCTCTTTATGTAGACCTAGATTATATATATGCATCTTCTCCTCCTTCTCCTCCTTCTTCTTCTTCTTCTTCCTCCTCCTCCTCCTCCTCTTCCTTATCATCATCCTTCTTCTCCACTTTCTGCTCCTTCTCCTCCACACTCAAGTTTTTCCCACTCTCTTCTGATTCCTCCTCCTCCTCTTCCTCCTCCTCCTCCTCTTCCTCCTCCTCCTCTTCCTCCTCCATACCTGGCCACCTAACACCACCTGGCAAGCGTTTATCACTCGCCTTCCTCTCAAGCACGCACACGCACACACACACACACACACACACACACACACACACACACACACACACACGCAAACAAACACACGGTAACTGGTATGTGTTTGCCTTTCGTCCACTTTCTGGAATATAAATACTCAAGTCCACGAAGCCGGTGATTATTAGCAGAAAGGACGTGGTGAAGGAAGGAAGGAAAGAAGGAAGGAAGGAGGGAGGAAGAACGGACGGAAGGAAGGAAGGAGACGAAGGAAGAAAGGATGGCAGAAAGGAAGTAGGAAGGGGATGGCAGGGAGGAAGGACGAAAGGAAGGAAGGAAGAACGAAAGAATGTATACGGAAGAAAGGAAGGAAGGAAAAGATCGTCTGAAGTTTAGAAAAAGGGAGAGAGAGAAGAAAAAGGAAAAGAAAGAGTCGTAGAGACATAGAAGGGTATTATTATGGAAAATGAGAAGAGAAACGAACGGAGGAAGAGAGGAAGGGATAAAAAATAAGAAAATATATACTTGGAAAGGATGGTCCAAGGGTTGGAGAGATGGAGAAACAGAGAGAGAGGGAGAGAGAGAAGGAGGTAAGGCAGGAGTCGTGGATATATAAAAGAATACTGAGGAGAATGTGAGAGGAGAGAGAGTATCATGGAAATCAGGCAAAGGGAGGAAAGGTGGAGGGAGGGAGAAAGGATGGAAGGAGGGAGAAAGGAAGGAGGGGTTTCAGTAAGGGAAATTGAGAGAGAGAGAGAGAGAGAGAGAGAGAGAGAGAGAGAGAGAGAGAGAGAGAGAGAGAGAGAGAGAGAGAGAGAGAGAGAGAGAGAGAGAGAGAGAGAGAGAGAGAGAGAGAGAGAGAGAGAGAGAGAGAGAGCAAGGCTGTGAGATCAACCTTCATCTTTAAGTGAGACTCGAACTGCACAGCTTCTTTCATTTTCCTCTTTTTTCTCTCTCCCTCAGTTCCTTCCTCTTCCAATAGAATAAAGAAAAAGAAAACAAATGGAGATAAGAAAACCCTCAAATACTTTCCGCAAACCTTGAGACAAAACAGAAACACACGAGTACGATCTTTTTTTTTTTCTTTTTTTTTCAAACTATCAGGTAAAACACACACACAAAACATCAAACAATTTTTCCCGCAAACTTCTAAGCAAAACACGAGCGCCAGTACTTAATATTTTTGGGAAACACGGCGACGAAAGTGGAATAAGACTGAATTGCTTTTCCAAACAGCTCTCAAAGGTAACCAGAGAACACTACCTCTTTATTTTTTTTCAACCTGATGAATATTCGTGACTGGTTTTGGGAGACTTGAAACTTAGAAAATCATCATCATTATCACACTTCCTATATATGAAAAAAAATATATATAAATCAAAATCCTACAAATTACTGGCAAAATAACTTCACGAATCACCTTTTCAGTATCATAAACAAAATCAAGGTTTATTTCTTTTCTATTAACTTCGCGACGAAAGTGGAATCTTCCCTGCCAACATTCCTCAAAGGTGGATACAAAACACAACTACTCGATTTCTTTTTTCAAACTATGAGGAATATTCTTGGGAAACTTGGGAAATCATCATCATTTTGGGGGAAGCTTGGGAAATCAACATCGTCATCACTTCCTTTAACCCGGTAGCAGCGACGGGCCAAATTTGTGCTTTACCATGTTGCAGCGACGGGCCAAATTTGTGCTTTACCATGTAGCAGCGACGGGCCAAATTTGTGCTTTACCATGTAGCAGCGACGGGCCAAATTTGTGCTTTACCATGTAGCAGCGACGGGCCAAATTTGTGCTTTACCATGTAGCAGCGACGGGCCAAATTTGTGCTTTACCATGTAGCAGCGACGGGCCAAATTTGTGCTTTACCATGTAGCAGTGACGGGCCAAATTTGTGCTTTACCATTTAGCAGCGACGGGCCAAATTTTTGACATGATATAAACCCCCAAAATGAATTATGCATAAACTGATCACTAATGCGTTGATATATATCATGAAATGGTTTGCGTGAGTGATGATTTTTTTCTCATTTTTCTTGCTTAGGGGGAGGAGCCCTTCAGAAACATGATCCCCGCAACTACCGGGTTAAAAAAAAGAAGAAAAAAAAGATGTGTAGATCAAAACGCACCGCATCCCGTAAATTGGTGGAAAACAGAAGAATTTTACCAATCACCTTTTTAATATCATCAGAAAAATTGAGGCTTATTTCTTTTTTCTGGTAACTTTGTGAGGAGAATGTAATAAAAGATCGAATATTGCGAGCCAACATTCCTCAACGGTAGCCGGAGGACACAACTACTATTTCTTTCAAGCCGTCAGGAATATTTGTAACTGCTTTCGGATAACTTGGAACATCATATCAGCAACACATTTTCTCTGGATGAAAAAAAAAAATATTAATCAAAGTCCACCGCTTCCAACAACTCAAGGAAGAAAATAATAATATCACAAATGACCTTCTCCAATATCATCAGAAAAGTCAAGGTTATCGTATTTCTCAAAGCTCACAAGAAAAAAAAAAAAAAGACAAACCCTCTCAATTACCTTCTGAATACGGGGAAGATAAAAGCATTCGTTCCATCAGTTACTTTCTCTTGGTTGTTAATTGACAAATTGCACCAAGAAAATGTGTAAGTCATAATAAAGAATCGTAATAAGTAAACGTATATATGCTAACGGAAGAAGTAGAAAAAAAAGGAATAAGGGGAAGAAAATGGAGAGCGAAGAAAAAGTAGGGAAAAAAGGAGGGAGCGAAAAGGAAATAAAAAGGAGGGAAGGAAGGAGGGAGGAAAATGAAGCGACAAGGGAAGGAGGAGGACGAAAAAAGAAAATAGAAGGGAGGGAAGGAAGGAAGGGAGGAAAAGGAAGCGACAAGGGAAGGAGGAGGAAGAGAAAAGAAAATAGAAGGGAGGGAAGGAAGGAAGGGAGGAAAAGGAAGCGACAAGGGAAGGAGGAGGAAGAGAAAAGAAAATAGAAGGGAGGGAAGGAAGGAAGGGAGGAAAATGAAGCGACAAGGGAAGGAGGAGGACGAAAAAAGAAAATAGAAGGGAGGGAAGGAAGGAAGGGAGGAAAATGAAGCGACAAGGGAAGGAGGAGGAAGAGAAAAGAAAATAGAAGGGAGGGAAGGAAGGAAGGAAGGGAGGAAAATGAAGCGACAAGGGAAGGAGGAGGAAGAGAAAAGAAAATAGAAGGGAGGGAAGGAAGGAAGGAAGGGAGGAAAATGAAGCGACAAGGGAAGGAGGAGGAAGAGAAAAGAAAATAGAAGGGAGGGAAGGAAGGAAGGGAGGAAAAGAAAGTGACAAGTGAAAACGGAGAAGGACAGTTCCCTAATAATTTTGACACATATATAAGAAAGATAATTCAACACATCACAACAATTTCAGCAGAGTCGAAGCCATCATTAGATATTTAGTTCACGGCGCGCTGCATAAAGCATGAGGCGACGAGCACACTTTTCGGCGACCAGTTGAGGAATGAAAGTTACCAAAAATAAATAAATAGGAATCAAGATAAATTGTCGACACAGTTACAGAAATGCTCTCTCTCTCTCTCCACAAAACATAGATAAAAGAAAACCATATTAACCTCATTTCAACATTTTACGATAGTGTTTACGAATAATGTGCCTTTTTAATGTTTCTTTTCTTCTCCTAATTATATGACCAAGAACAGATCGATAACTAATACCATTCTCTCGCTCCTCGAATCCCATAACGAAGAATTTACGTGAGAAAAAAATACAGTCATCACCCAAATGTCGGTCACTGGTCTTTCACAAATACCACTGGAGACTCAACTGGTAGAAGTAAATAAAAAGAAAGGAAAAAAAGAAAATCAGAAATAAACTATTGAAAGCCCCTCCCCTAAAATGTAGACAAGTAGAAAATAGCAAGGAAACTGAAAATCTAAAATGAATTAATATGAAAGAGAAATTAATATCGGAGAGTTAACTGGCCCAAGTAAAAAAAAGAAAAAAGAAAAGAAAACCTGAAATTAGTATATTAACGAAAAAATAACTGAAATATAACCAGGTAGAAAATAAATAGAAACTGAAAATCTAAAAGAGAATTAATATGAAAAAGAAAATAATATCGGAGACGCAACTGGTCCAATTACAAAAATGAAGAAAAGAATCGGAAACTGAAAATCTAAAATGAATAACAATAAAAAAAATCTCAGTGGAAATGAAATAAAATACACGTTAAAATAAATAAAAAGGAAAGGACGGGGTTCGAAAAAAAAAAATCTAAAATAATGTAAAAAAAAAGTGAAGCCTTTGGACATAAAATTATCTTCACTTATAAACAAAAGAAATATTGCAACACGACGATTCACTTCCTTTCTCTCTTTTTTTTCTTTTCGTGCAGTTTGAAAAATATACTTAAATTCAGTTCTCTGCAGCCAATTACCACTATTTGTTTCTGTGTATTTTTTCTTTCTTCCTCTGTAACTACTTCCTGCCATTCTATTCCCCCTCTTTATTTTCTCCCTCCTTCCTTTCCTCCTATTTTGACTTTTCTTCCTCTTTTTTCTTATTCTTTTCCTCCTTTTTTTGTTTTTTTCCTCTTTTTCTTCTCTTTTCTTCCTCTTTCTTTTATCTTTTTGCTTTTCTCCCTCTTTTTTATTCTCTTTTCTCCCTCTTTTCGTTTTTCCTTCTTTCTTTTCTCCCTCTTTATTCCTTCCTCCCCTTTTCCTTTTTCTTTTCTCTCTCTCTCTCTCTCTCTCTCTCTCTCACATCTAATTAAACCATTCGCATAATCCATTCCTTTTCCTACTGCCCAAGGAACGCCACTGCGGAGAAGGGGGGGGGGGGTCTTCTTCTTTTTCTTCTTCTTCTTCTTTTTACTCTTCCTCCTCCTCCTCCTCCTCCTCCTCCTCTTCACATGCTTCCTTCACCTGACTCAAAGCTACTTATTATAATATTTTAGTTCCTTTCTCTCGGACTTTTACTTTTCCTGTTCTTTTTCGTTCTTTCTTTCTTTCTCTTTTATCTTATTTTTCTACAGTGGATGAGGGATCCTTCGTCTGGCCTTTCCACGTTTGCTCTTTTTCAATATGTATTTTTTTTCTTCTCTTTCTTTCTCTTCCTCTTACGTTAGTCAGCTTCGTTATTACCTACATTCGTTTCCTTGAACTAGCTCAGACTCTCTCCCACTCCCTCTCCCTCTCTCTCTCTCTCTCTCTCTCTCTCTCTCTCTCTCGACACCACTCTCAGTCCCTGCTAAATCATGTGAAGGGAGACAAAAGCGGCGGTGATCCTCCCTCCCCGACCTCTCACCGCACACTAACCCGCTGACTCCCACCAGCACTCAGTAATAATGGCATACACTTACCGGGAGGGGGAGGAAGAAGATGAGGCGGAGTCTGAGGAGGGAGGATGCTCAGGTGTGATAAGATGAGCACAGGTATGACAGGAGGAGAGGAAATCAAGCACAGGTAAAGAGATGAAGCAGAGGTGAATGAAAGTTGATGAAACATGATGAAAAACAGGGGATTCATTGAGGGAAGGGAGAGGAGGAGGAGGAGGTAAAGTGGAAGGTAAGGGGAGGCAGTACGGAGGTGGAGGAGGAGAGGGAGGGAAGGAAAGAGAGAGGAAAATGAACTAAAATACCTGGATATTATGATGATGGAGAGTAATGAGATGGAAGAGGAGAAGTTAGAGAGAGAGAGAGAGAGAGAGAGAGAGAGAGAGAGAGAGAGAGAGAGAGAGAGAGAGAGAGAGAGAGAGAGAGAGAGAGAGAGAGAGAGAGAGAGAGAGAGAGAGAGAGAGAGAGAGAGAGAGAGAGAGAGAGAGAGAGAGAGAGAGAGAGAGAGAGAGAGAGAGAGAGAGAGAATATTGACAATAATTAATCAGAGCACGAGGGTCACCGTGTTTATAATTGCAGAGATAAAACAACCAAAATTCATTAAATATCACGCCACTACAAACTGGCCACGATTTAACAATAATGACCGTGAGCTCTGGTTGCATAATGGAGATAATTAATATTACACGATTAGCGGAGCGCGGGAATCAGGAAGAAAAGTAAATGAATAAGCAAAGAAAATAAATAAGAAAGCGTGTTCCTGTATATACTGCGCATCACCCGGGGCCAGAACGTGACTTTCAACATGGCCGCCGTCATTGTAGGCGGCTCTTCGCGGTGTAGTGGGTATCAAGTCAGCTACGAATCTCTGGTCTCGGGTTCGATTCCAGCTCAGGACAGTCGCCACCCAGTTCCTCCAGCTGTTTACCCAACTTTCAGTAATTTTTTCTTTACAACAAAGGAGACAGCTCAAGGGCACAAAAAAAAGGAAACAATAATAAAAAAAAGCCCGCTACTCGCTGCTCCTAAAAAGAGTCCAAAGAGGTGGCCGAAAGAGAGGTCAATTTCGGGAGGAGAGGTGTCCAGATGGGTACAAGTGGGGAAACTAGGGAAGGTTAACTGTGGTAACCCGGATGTCTAAATTGTCTTGCGTCCCGGAGTGATTGTTTCTTATCTACGACAAGCTCAAGGGCCAATGAGAGACGTAGATGAGCACCGAGGCCACGCGTAGGTATGGCGTATGCCTTTACCTTACTTATGGAGTCATTGTCTACCCTCAGAGCACAGGCGGGAAAGTTGGAATGTTTCGTTTAGTCGACGCAACATCTGTGGTCATATGCCGGAGAGAGACAGAAGGGGAAGGAATTATAGGAGAAGGGAACAGATCCCAGGAGACGGGACACAACCCCCGATTAATACCTGGTACCCATTCACTGCTGGGTGGACAGGGGCGTAGGGTATCGGAAAACCCGCCCAAATTTTTACACTCCGCCTGGGAATCGAACCCGGGTTCTCTCGGTTGTGAGCCGAGTGTGCTAACCACTGCGCCACGAAGCCCCAGCACAGGCGGAATTTTTCAGGTGGCCGTTATAAGTCATTCATTCGGGGGCCTTTTTTTCATTCATTCACAGTTCTTCAATCAGCTTCTTTTCCATTCGATCGCAGTTTTTCAGTCAGTTCTGTTTTTTTTTTTCATTCATTCACAATTTTTCACTCAGTCTTTATCGGAGTTTACTTGAAAGCGAAGCAGTTTGAGATAATCACCAAAGGATGTTTTCATAAATATTTTGTGATGATATGTCAATCTGTTTTTGAGATACTTTACTAACAGAATAAGACACAAACAGACAAACAAACGAACAGCGATGCAAAAAATTATCACCCTCCTCGATAAGTAAAGGCGGGCGATAATTAATTGGTTTACTAATCAGCCTAAAACGGATTACGATATTGTATTGCCAGTTGTTCACCTCATCGAACTTGGCTCTCAATCATTTATACCTCCCGGTCAGGTTTCAGGCCAAGCTTACCAGGTCACGCACTGGGCGAATCGACTAATTTGGTAATCTGATTTAGTAGTATTACGTATCTGGTCATTTTTTTGCTACTCTTGTAACTTTGATGTCGCTCTGTTATGTATCTAGTAATTTCATTGTTATTTGACTTCGCGCTAATATGTTTTAAGCAATTTTATCTTTTTATTTTATTCCGAAGTATTATGTAATAGTCATTTCCTCGCTACTTAACTTTCTTTGATTTAACATTATTCCGTATTTAGTATTTTCTTCGCTAGGAATGACAAGTACTTTACTAACAATAAGGATGATTTTTAGCTATGGTACAATGAACTTCGTAAACTATAGCGAAAAGTCTCCTTCAGGTATTTTACTAAGGTTATTCAGGCTTTATACGAATTTCTTCAATAATTCTCCATTGCAGCGAACAGGTGTTTCTTGCTAACTAATTTAAAGGCCATTAATTTAAAAAAAGGTGAACCAAAACAGGTAGCAGGTAAGGGGAGGGAAGGAGAGGAGGAAAGGAGGGGGAGGAGGAGGGAGGAGGGAGAGGATGAACTCTCTTCCTCTCTCTTTTCCTGTCTCATCTCCTCCCTCCTCTCGTTGGATGAGAGTAATAAGGTCAACGGAGGGAACAAAGCGTGAGGGGACGAGGGGCGAGGCAGAGGGGAAGAAGGGGAACGAGGGAACGAGGGAAAGAAGATATTAAGTGAGGGAGGAAATTATGATTGAGAAGGGTAAAGGGAAATAAAAGGAAAGGCGGTAAAGAAAAGAGAAGCAGAAGGGATGGAGAGAAGAAGGAGGGAAGACAAGAAGCGGGAAAGAGAAGAGGAGGAAGGAAGCGATAGATAAAGAAGGGACGGGGAGAAGGAAGAGGAAGAGCGGTAAAGAAAAGAGAAGCTGAAGGGATGGGGAGAAGAAAGAAGAAAGAGAAGAAGCGGAAAAGAGAAGAGGAGGAAGGAGGAGCTAGATGGAGAAGGGATGGTGAGAAGGAAGAGGGAAGAAGAGAGGCGGGAAAAAGAAGAGGAGGAAGGAGGCGCAAGATGGAGAAGGAATGGTGAGAAGGAAGAGGGAAGAAGAGAGGCGGGAAAAAGAAGAGGAGGAAGGAGGCGCTAGATGGAGAAGGAATGGTGAGAAGGAAGAGGGAAGAAGAGAGGCGGGAAAAAGAAGAGGAGGAAGGAGGAGCTAGATGGAGAAGGGGTGAGAAGGAAGAGGGAAGAAGAGAGGAAAAAGAAGAGGAGGAAGGAGGAGCTAGATGGAGAAGGGATGGTGAGGAAGAAGAGAAGAGGCGGGAAAAAGAAGAGGAGGAAGGAGGAGCTAGATGGAGAAGGGATGGTGAGAAGGAAGAGGGAAGAAGAGAGGCGGGAAAAAGAAGAGGAGGAAGGAGGAGCTAGATGGAGAAGGGATGGTGAGAAGGAAGAGGGAAGAAGAGAGGCGGGAAAAAGAAGAGGAGGAAGGAGGCGCTAGATGGAGAAGGGACGGGGAGAAGGAAGAGGGAAGAAGAGAGGCGGGAAAAAGAAGAGGAGGAAGGAGGAGCTAGATGGAGAAGGGACGGGGAGAAGGAAGAGGGAAGAAGAGAGGCGGGAAAAAGAAGAGGAGGAAGGAGGAGCTAGATGGAGAAGGGACGGGGAGAAGGAAGAAGGAAGAGGAAAGGTGGAAAAGAGAAGAGGAGGGAAAAAAGAGAAAATAAAGGAGGTAGAGAAATAACCTAAAAAATAATAATAAATGGAAGAAAACTTATACAGACAACATACATTCATCATTATACTATCTATCTATCTATCTATCTATCAATCTTTACCTTTACCAATAAGAGGAGAACAGAGAAGTGTATAAATAAAGAAGTAATGACCATGGAGAAGGAAAGGAAGACGATAATAAAAGAGAACCAAGAAAAAACAAAAAAAAAAAAAGCCGTAAAGATAAGAAACACGAGGACGGGGGAGAGGTAGCAGTGCGGAGGGAAGGGAGGGAGGGAAAGGGTAGGAGAGAGAGGGCGAGAGGGAGAGGAAGGAAGAGGGGAGGGAAGGGGGGTTGGGGCAAACACAAAACACAAACACACAAACAAACAAACAAATATACCACGGAAGCTAGACTCGCAGAAAACATCCACGAAGAAAAATGACCAAAAAAATATTCACTCAGGATGTGTGGAAGAGGGAGGGAGGAAGGGAGGGAGGGAGGGAGGAAGAAAGGGAGGGAGGGAAGGGTTAGAGGGAGAGAAAACGGAACAAGAAAACGAAAATAGAAGTAACCAGCAAAAGACCAACAGACAGGAAGAGGATGAAGGGGAAAAGAAGGGAAAGCGGGAGAGAGAAGAGAAGGGAAGATAGTAGATGGAGAAGGGACGGGAAGGAAGTGAGAGGATGGGAATGGAGAAGAAAAGGAAGCAAAAATGGTAGTTAAAGAGGAGGACGAGGGAAAGGGAGAGAAGAGAGAGGGATGGGATGGGTGAGGGAAGGAAGGGAGAGGAAGAAGTGAGAGAGGAAGAGGAGAAGGGAGAGGGGGAGAGAGAGAAAGCAGGAAAACAAGAAGAGCAAGACAGAGCTAGATGGAAGGAGAAAAAGGGAGAAGTGAGCGGGAAAGGGAAAAGGGAGAGGGAAGGAGAGATGGGAGCGAGAGGGGGAGAAGGGAGAGGAGGAGCAGAAAGACAAGAGGAGCAAGGAAGAAATGAATGGAGACGAGAAGAAGGGAGAAGGGAGAGTATGACAGAGTAGAAGGGGGAGGAAGTTAGACGAAGGGGAGATGAGTGAATGAGAGGGAAGCTGGAAAGATGAAAAAAAAGGAAAAGTGAGGGAAAAAAAAGAATAGGGTCAAGAGGGGAGAGAGAAGGAGAAAGCTGACAAAAAATGAAGAAAAATACCCTAAGACGTAAAACAGAGAAGAAAAAGGTGAGGGAGGAGACAGAAAAAGGACTGAAAGTGGAAAAAGTGGTAGAAAAGTGGTTTAAAAAAGGTAAAAAGAGAAGGAAAAGGTGAGTAAAGTGGGTGAGTGGGTGAGTAAAGTGGGTGAGTAAAGTGGGTGAGTAAAGTGGGTGAGTAAAGTGGGTGAGTGGGTGAGTAAAGTGGGTGAGTAAAGTGGGTGAGTAAAGTGGGTGAGTAAGTGGTAAAAGTGGTAAAAGAGGGATTAAAAAGGTGTGGGAGGAATGTGGTGAACAAAGGAGAGGCAGGTAGGGTGAAAGGGAGTAAGATAAACAAAAATAAAAAACAAAAATAAAAGGTATGAAAAATGAGCGAACAGAGAAGAAGTAGGAAGGAAAGAGGATAGGGCTGAGAAGATGAAAGGAAGAGGAAGCAAGGTGGGTAGATAGTAAGGGGAAGGAAGAGAGGAAGGAAGGGAAACTAAATAAAAAAGCGGGGAGGAGGGATAGAAAAGGAGAGAAGAGAGTCATGCAGGAAGGGATGGGGAAAAGATGAATGAGGGGAGGAAGGGAAAGGGAGGAGGGAGAGAGGGAGAGTTGGAGTCAAGAAGGAAAGAGAGATGGGTGAGGGGAGGAAGGGAGAAGAAGGAGGGGGAGAGGCTGAGTTGAATTCGGGGAATATCAGGGAGGCAAGAATGGAGGGGGGATGGGGGAAGACGAAGGACGAGAGAGGGAGGAAAGCTGGGGGAGGAAGAGTGAGGGAGGAAAGATAAGGGAGGAGAGGAAGGAAGAAGGAGGAATGGTAAGGGGAGGAAGGATAAGGGGAGAGAGGAAGGGGAGAGGGAGGGGCACATCAGGTGTCTCGGGAAAGATTTATGAACACTTTCCTCCTAGTGACGGCGGTAAAGAAAATTGATTTCCAGTATCAGTGCGTGTGTGTGTGTGTGTGTGTGTGTGTGTGTGTGTGTGTGTGTGTGTGTGTGTGTGTGTGTGTGTGTGTGTGTGTGTGTGTGTGCGCGCGCGTGTCTATCAACTTGTCTATCTTTCTCTTCATTAGTCATCTATCTATCTTTGTCTGCATTAGTCCGCGCCTCCCTAATCTCTTATTTATTACCAACATTTTCTATTCAGCTCGGCGTGATCATCCTTAATAAACAACGCACGCCCATTGCCATCAGTCACCGGGTTGCTAATAACTGTCGCCGGTAATACGGTATAACACTTTCATCTCCCATTCAATGAGTCTCGTACCTTGATATGACAACTACTTAACCGCTACGAATACAGGTTAATTACGGATACCTGTCTCACCTCTCTCTCTCTCTCTCTCTCTCTCTCTCTCTCTCTCTCGTTCTTTCTTTTAACCTTTTTCTTATTTCGCTTTCTTCATATTCTTTCTTTCTCTTTCTTTATTCCCTTCTTTTCCTCTCTTTCAGGTTTATGCACTAAATATAACAGGTCTTTGTGTGTGTGTGTGTGTGTGTGTGTGTGTGTGTGTGTGTGTGTGTGTGTGTGTGTGTGTGTGTGTGTGTGTGTGTGTGTGTGTGTGTGTGTGTGTGTGTGTGTGTGTGTGTGTGTGTGTGTGTGTGTGTGTGTGTGTGTGTGTGTGTGTGTGTGTGTGTGTGTGTGTGTGTGTGTGTGTGTGTGTGTGTGTGTGTGTATTGCATTTTCCTCACAGAACTTTCTTTCTTAGCTTATATTAAATAATGTATCTTGTTAATTATGGTGTTGCTTAAAATATTATGTGGAATCTTTTGTCTTTTAAAGTGGAGGAGGAGGAGGAGGAGGAGGAGGGGGGGATAGAAAGACGAGTGCAGAACAAAATAACGCAGCAGTAAAAATGAAGTGAGGAGGAGAAGACGAGGAGGATAAAAAGAGGACGTAAAAGGGACCATAAACCAGGGCGGGGAGAGCGAGAGAGCGAGAGAGAGAGAGCGAGAGCGAGCGAATAGGACCTAAAGGCAAGAACCAAGACGGGAGACTCGAGTAAACACACACACACACACACACACACACACAGAATGGCGTCGTAAAGGAACACCAAACATGAACACACACACAATCTCTCTCTCTCTCTCTCTCTCTCTCTCCCGGGGGTGTTATGGCGCAAACGAGGCGAGCATGAGGCCGGCCGCTCCTCGCAATGAGCCATAAATCTAAGCCATTATAATTTTTACCTCGGAGCCGCGACGGTAATGAGGTACCCAAACGAGACCAATGCGTGCCTCTGAGGACTGCCTGTAGGGGTAGGGGGTAAGGAAGGGGGGAAGAGGGGAGGGGAGGGGAAGGGGAGGAGGAGGGTGCATGTGTGTGTGTGTGTGTGTGGTAGGGGTTGGGTTGGGTTGGGTGGATCCGTGTGTGTGTGTGTGTGTGTGTGTGTGTGTGTGTGTGTGTGTGTGTGTGTGTGTGTGTGTGTGTTTGCATTCCTTAAGGTAATTATGCGTCCTTGTGCCGCTTCTTACCTTTTTTTTCTTTACAATGTTTTCTTTCTTTCTTTCTTCTTATTCTTCTTTTTTGCCTCCGGAGTATTAACATTTATTCATTCGAAGAGGAGGAGTCCAAAGTGCTAGAACGGAGAAGGTTGCGTATGAAGAGGAGGAGGAGGAGGTAGAGGAGGAGGAGGAGGAGGAGGAGAGAAAAATAGGTAAGACTACATCACAGAAGACAGGATGATAGCAGTAGTGGGTTGGAGATGATAGAGGAGGAGGAGGAGGAGGAGGAGGAGGGAAAGGAATGAGAACAGCAAAAGTATGAAAATAGACAGGGTTATGAGGGTAAGATGATAGCAGAGGAACGGAAATAGAAGGAGGAGGAAGAGGAGGAGGAGGAGGAGGAGGAGGAGGAGGAAGAAATATAAAAATGACGACAAGAGGGAAGAAGCACAAAAGAGGCGACGAAGTCTCAATATCGTCTATAAACCTCACAAAAACTCATAATCTTCTCTCATTTTCTCATATCCCGACTTTTTACTCTCTCTCTCTCTCTCTCTCTCTCTCTCTCTCTCTCTCTCTCTCTCTCTCTCTCTCTCTCTCTCTCTCTCTCTCTCTCTCTCTCCTGACCCTATCCTAACCTTGAGTGGATGGTCGTACGGTCCTCCTCGTCGTCGTCCTCCACTACACGACCTGGAAATAGATCAACTATTAAAGACGGGTCGTAAAAACGTGAAGATGGGAACGGCGGTAGAGCCTCCTTTGTCGACGTCGGAGATAACGCTAAGGGGGTGAGGAGAGGGAAGGAGGGACAGAGGGAAAGAGGGAGAGAAAGCAGGAAAGTTGTGGCCTCGAGGAAGGAAGGAAGGAGAATTAAGGTGACGAGTGTGGGAAGGAGGAGTGAAGGAGTAGAATGGGAGAAGATATTAAGGCGTGAAGGAAAGTAGAAGGATTGTGACGAGAGAATGATGGTAAAAGGTTAGTGAATGATGGTGGGCAAAAGGCATGGACATTGAAGAAAGAAACATTAAGAAGGACAAAGAAGAAAGGGATGAGTGAAGGCTTGAGTGAATGAGGTAGAAGGGGAAAAAGGAAGATAACGACAATAGAGAGTTAGTGAATGATGGAGGAAAGAAGACGTAGAGAAAAGAGAAAGAGAGGAAGGAGTGAAGGCTTTAAAAAAATGAGATAGGAAGGGAAGAGGGATGGAATGACAGTGGAGAGTTAGTGAACGATGAAAAGCAGAAGGCGTAGACTATATTGAAAGAAGAGATGGGGAGAGGAAAAGGGAGGGAATGACGGTAAGAAGGTTAGTGAATTATGGAAAGTAGAAAGCGTAGACTATATAGAAAGAAGAGATGGGGAGAGGAGGGAGGGAATGACGGTAGAGTAAGTGAACGCTAGGAGCAGAACCCGTAGAGTATTACATAAAGTAGAGAAAATGGGAGATAAGAGAGTTTCGGAAAGAGTGAGGGAAAACGATAAGGAAGAAATAATCAAGAAAGGAAAGAGAAACGAGGACTGAATGAAGTAGAAAGAAGACATGGAATATTCAGCGCGCGTGGGAATTAAGGTGGAATAGAGAGAAATGAGAGGGAAAAGGGACGAGGTATTCAGAAAAGAAGTAGGTTAAGTGTGGAAGGGCAAAGGTAAAGAATAAAGAAGGTGAGGAGAAAGATGGAGGGAGAGGTGCGATAAACAAAAATAATAAATGGTGGAAATGAAGAGGGAATGGAGGAGGGTAGAGGAGAAAGAGAGAGGGAGAAAGGGAGAAGGAGGGAAGGAGGAGGGAAGAAGGTAGAGCAGGAGGAGGGAGGGGAAGGAAGAGGGAGAGGAAGAGGTTCAGTGAGGGCAGGGAAGGAAGAGAAAAAGTAGGGGAAGGGAGGAAGAGGAAGGGAAGGAGGGACGGTAGAGGAGGAAAAAGGAGGAAAGTCGGGAGGAGAAAGAGAAAGAGAAAGGGAGAGGAAGAGGGAGAGAGGGAGGGTAGGGAGGTTAGAGAGAAGGAGGGAGGGAGGGAGGAAGGAGGAAAAGGGAAGTAGGGAAGGAAGAGGAAATGGAGGTAGGGAAGGAAGGGGAGGGTGGGGGCAGGGAAGAGG
This sequence comes from Eriocheir sinensis, assembly GCF_024679095.1. Classification (NCBI taxonomy): domain Eukaryota; kingdom Metazoa; phylum Arthropoda; class Malacostraca; order Decapoda; family Varunidae; genus Eriocheir; species Eriocheir sinensis. The sequence goes on from NW_026111685.1 coordinate 175,784, forward strand.
GAGGAAGAGAGGAAGGGAGGACAGGAGGAAGAGGAACGGTGCATGGCATTATTTCCCGTTGCATTTATAAACTGTATATATTCGAATATTTAATGGCCAACACCTGTTCAGCAAAGTGCCCGTGTAGCCAAATGTGTTGCCGGAGATATGATGTGCTCTATAATGGTGGTGGTAATGCCTGTGCTTCAAATATATTTTTCCTTGATTGTTGTTGCGTTGAAATTTAAAACATCACTCTCCCTCCCTCCCTCTCCCTCTCTCTCTTTCTCTTTCTCGTTCAATGTCTAATAACACAAGACAAATAGACAAGTGGATGAACGTGTGTAATATAAGGAGTGTGTGTGTGTGTGTGTGTGTGTGTGTGTGTGTGTGTGTGTGTGTGTGTGTGTGTGTGTGTGTGTGTATTTTTTTCATTTTAGTTTCTTACATAATACATAGGAAGGGTTTGGCTTGACCCTTCTTCCCCCTATTCACTCCCATTTCCCTGCCTTCTCTTCTCTCCCTCTCTTCCTATGTTCCTTCTCTCCGCACTAACGCCATCCACGTCTTCATCTTTACGTATCTTCTCTCGTCTCTTCCTCCCTCTCGCTCTCCCTCCACTTAGTGTCTGTCATTGTTATAATTCCCCTTTTCTCTCTTTTTCTTTCGCTGTAAGTCTTTCCTTGCGCTAGCCATGTACATCGTAACTCTCAGGCCCCGCACCTCTCCCCTACCTTACTTCTTTTCCTCTCCTCTCTACGACCCTTTCGAGCACACTCACACACACACACACACACACACACACACACACACACACACACACACACACAGACACAAACACACGAGATACAAACACACGCACACATAAATCATCCTGAAAACAAGCGCCACAATAACTATGACCAAAACAAAACTTCGACGCCAACATCAGCGCAACCACAGAAACAACAACGCCAGAAACCGTTTATCATAACAAACCATCGCGAAGCTGCAGGAGGCCCCCGACTCAATAACACGCCGGGTAAAAACAGGATGGGAAATGGAGGAAGATGAAAAAAAAAATATATATATAAAGAAAATAGCCTCGTATGCGCTCAAGTGCGTCGCTCATGGAAGATGGAGTGTATCAAACAAAACAGAAACACAAATACCTCAATATACACAATAAGGAAAGACGGAAAGCGAGAATATATTAAGCCGAAAATATGAGGTTCGTGCAGATATTACGCGTGAGAAAATAAAGTAGAGAAGAATAAATCTAAGCCGAAAATAAGCAAAAAAAAAAAAAAACGAACAGTACTCATTAAAAAAAAAGATGAAAAAAAGAAAGAAAAAGCAATACAACAATAAAATGAATTCCGATACTCTGAAACTCGCCTCAGGAAAGAACAGACTTAGAGCAAAATCTTCCTCCTCCTCCTCCTCCTCCTCCTCCTCCTGCTCCTCCTCGTATTCTTGCTCCTGCTCCTGCCCCTGGTCCTAAACTACCTCCTCCTCCTCTTCTTACCCCCTCCTCCTCCTACAACCCTCTGCCCCAGGCCCAGGTGCTCGCGTAGCCCCGTGTGCCCTTAGTCGCCGGTGGCCTGGGGGGCGGCACACGGCGTGGCTTCAAAGGGAGGAAGACGCCGCAGCAGCCTTATCTCCCTAATGGCTCACTGACGCCCGGGGGAGACGAGGATACAGTGAGGGGCACGGCAGCGGTGGTGGTTATGTTGATAATGGTGGTGGTGAGAGTGGATGTGGTGGAGGCGGTGGTGGTTGTGGTGGTGGTTGTCGTGGTGGTGGAGGATGCGGTGGAAGCAATAGTGGTTGTGGTGGCTCAAATAATAGTACTAATCATGTTGGTGGACGCATTGGTAATGAGTTACCGGAAATAGTAAAATAATTATCAATCAGCTGCAGTAGACGAGGTAGAAGCGGTACCAACAACATCAGCAGTAGTATATATTGTTATTATTATCAGAAGCAGTAGTAGTGATGGAAACAGTAGCAGTAGCAGAAAGTAACGTCATTATTTGTATTTGTAATCAGAACAATAGCTTTTAGTTAGGCAACAAATAATATAACATTGCTGGTAAAAGTTACAAAAACAGTAATGGTGAAAATACTACTACTACTACTACTACTACTACTACTACTACTACTCCTACTAGTAATAATAATAATAATAATAATAACAACTTAATATTCTAGGCCGGAACATTGTCGACGCATTTCCTACGTGATAAAAACAGTGATGAAAATACACACAAAAGAAATGTTGTAACTCTCCTGAAAGCGTATTTTGAAGTTTCATTTGCAACTCTTTTCTTTCCTTTTTTACAGGTCTCTCTCTCTCTCTCTCTCTCTCTCTCTCTCTCTCTCTCTCTCTCTCTCTCTCTCTCTCTCTCTCTGCATTATCTTTAATATTTATGTTATGGAAATACGTGAGAACAACATTTTCATTATGTATTTCTATATTTCTGTAATGTTTTCATTCATTTACTCTTCTTTATTATGAACTAATCTAATGGAGAAGTTCCAGCTATAGGAAACTGTTTGATTTTTACAGGGTTATGGAATACAACACAAACAAAAAACACAACAAAAAAAAAAAAAAAAAAAAAAAAAAAAAAAAATGGAAAGGAGTGTTATCTAATCTAGTCCTTGAAACGTGCAGAGCTGCTGAATGAATGGTTGTAGGCCCTCCGCCTGCTTATTTTTTCAACATTATGAACATTATATGATACCCCGCATACTACTTTTGAATAACAATTTGATCTTGTTACCAAAGTCGACTGAAGACCCGAGGATAAACCAATACCACCCCGGTGGAGTGATCGGCCTGGAGGGAGAAAACACCCGAGAGTGGCAGTGTGTGCTCTTTGATATCTTGTTTAATAGTGTAACTCGGGGAATCGCTGATGGGACGAACAGCGGCCCTTTGTAAGGCGAAGAGCGTATAAGGTTAACCCTTTGTAGTGTAGTGGTCGTCGGTATTGGCTAAGAATTCTTACCACATTAACATAAAGAAGCCTTACCTATATACGACATCAAAGCGAAAACAAGTAAGATCTCACTCTTCCCATATTCGATCTCTCGCGCAGCGCAAGCCGAAGAAAAAGCGTTGTTAGCTTGTGGACTGGCCAGTGATAATTGTTTGCTTGCGAAATGGTGACTAGTATTCAATGCAACGTCTTATTAAGCTCGTCTGATTTGTTCCTTTTGTTTCAGCAGACCTACGTCAAGTGTGTTACTCCTTTATTTTTAACGAGTTTTTGTACCATTTTGATGGAGTTGTCTCCGCGCGGGTGTTTCCTGAGCACGAGGGTCACCGTAAGTTGTGTCCTGATGGCCTTTAGCCTCATGGTGTTGATAACTCTATTCTGCGTGCTAGAAACAGATGGACCAATTAATATGATCACTTTGAGATATGTGTTTAAGTGGTTCGTGAAATTAATTTAAGGTGAAGACAGAAATTTAACAGAGGATAAGCTGAAGCTGAAAGAGGTACGAATTTACAGTACCAATTATATTGATCTTAATCAGAGCTCCGTCTGAATTTTAAGCTTGGTATTTACATGATGACGTTTTAATTGGCAACAAACATAATGAAATTACGGAGAATAAAATTTACAATTCACGAGGCAACAATTTGTATTTCTAAACACAGTGTTGTGAGAATACAGCTTAATAATGACGGCCACCGATGCTATTGATAATACTAACACGGACACACAAAAATACATATTGGGACTAAATCGTTACTGTGATCATGATTGCGCCTGCTGATTGCGTCCACGGGGGCCATTACTCCATCAACAATTATAATTAGTGCCGTACTACAATAATACAGGGACAAAGTAAGCAATTATCCAGGTGTGAATCCAAACCATCAGCCCTACACACACACAAACACACACACACACACACACACACACACCAGCAACAACAACATCAGCAACAACAACAACTACAACAACAACAACAACAAACACACACACACACACACACACACACACACACACACACACCAGCAACAACAACACCAGCAACAACAACAACAACAACTACAACAACAACAACAAACACACATACCCACACATCAAAAACTAAAAATACTGTTATCGATATGACAACCCCTCTGGCAAAATTTAAAGATTGAAAAAGGGAAAAAATATAAACAACATTCAAAAGGATGATCAGTACCAATACAGTACCAATATAATAAAATTTATGAAAAAACGAAAAAAAATACATCAACATTTATAAAAAAAGATAATCTACTACTACAACTACTACTTCTATTATTATTACTACTACTACTACTATTACCACTACTACTACTACTACTACTACTACTACTACTACTACTACACTTTCTGCTACTCCCCCACCATCCCCAATATTCGTAAACATAAATACAGTAGCAGAAAATAACACTAAATTTACAACAACTAATCCTTCCACTATTTCTCTTACTTTCGGAACAGCATCAGTACACAACAAACACTACTATTAATACTACTTCTATTACTACTACTAACGTTACTACAACTACTGTCAATGAATTCCTTACTACCATTACTACTACTAACACTACAACTACACAATTCCATTCCCTACTATTACTACTACTCTTACTACTAACTACTTCAACTACTACTACTACTACTACTACTTAAAATAATAATAATACACGAGGAGCACAGAAGGACATTACCAAACAGCAGCAGCACCACCACCAATAACAACAACAACAACAACACTAAATCGCACAAGCACAGCAATAGGTGTATAACGTAAATAACAGAGCGCGTAAGATACAAATCACTCGCAGACTTCTAGGAAATAGAAGAAAAAAAACGTAAGATAGAGGAGGCTAATAAATACAAGGGACGAAAATACCTTTAGAAGTACGTACAAACAGCGTCAGGACCCCCCTATCCCCACCATCCTTCCACTGAGAGAGAGAGAGAGAGAGAGGAGGAGAGGGAGAGTGGGAGAGAAGGCAAAAATAGCAATTTATGTGAACATGGAAAACGAATCTGTGCAAAGAGAGGATCGAGCCCTCTCTCTCTCTCTCTCTCTCTCTCTCTCTCTCTCTCTCTCTCTCTCTCTCCCCGAAGCTGGACATTGAGCGAGGTGAAAGAAGCAAAAATAGAAAAGAGGGAGGGAAGGAGGGAGGGAGAGAGGGATAGAGAGAAAGAGAAAGGTAAGTATTGAAGGAGGGAAACTTAGCATTACCTGGAGCACTGAGAGAAAGAGCGTGGAGGAAAACATTGGAGAGTGAAAGGGGAAGGCAGGAGGAAAGAAGGGAGGAAGGGAAGAGGAAGCGAAGGATATAAGGAAAAAAGGAAATTGTAAAAAACGATAGGACAGAAAAAGGAAGAACTAGAAAAAAAGGAAGTAGGAAGCAGCAAAGTAGAAAAGAAAGTGGAAACAGAAAAAGGAAAACGGAGAAGAGGATGAGAAGAGAAAGGCTGAGGGAAAGGAAGAGGAGAAAAGGGAACAGACCATTAGAATAAAATAAATACTAAGAGAAAACCAGCTAAGAAAAAATAAGAAGGCGGAAGGGAGGAAGGAAGGAAGGCAGGGAAAGATAAAGGAAGGAGATAGTGATAGAAAGACGGAGAAAAACAATACTCCGAAACTAACAGAAAAAGAAGGTAAAGGAGAAAGGAAGAGATAAGAGAAGAAGGTGAAAACGTATAAAAAAAAAAACACTAGGAAGAACAGTTTGAGGAGTCACGAACCGTAGCGAAGGAAGAAAGAAAGGGAGGAAGAGTAGGAGATAAGAGAAGAAAAAAGGCGGTGGTAATGGATGATAGAGAAAAAAATCACTAAGGGGAAACAGTTTAGGGAGTCACAGAGCGTAGCGAAGGAGAGTAAGAAAAAGTAGGTACATAAAAACAGGATGAGGGGGAGTATGTCTGTGGAAAGGAGAGAAGGAGGAGAGGGCAGTGGGAACGGAGGAAGAGGGGAAGGGGGGGGAGGAAAAAAGGATGGTAGGGAGGGAAGGAGAGAGGGCTAGGGGAGGGACAAGGTTAATGGTCCTTCCCGAAATCGTAACCTTGGTAAAACGACTAAATTATGAAGCAAATTTGAACCAGGAGAGCTAGTAGTGTCAAAAGAAGGGAGCGTGATGGAGAATGATGTGTGAGAGAGAGAGAGAGAGAGAGTGTGGGAGTCTGACACTTCAACACGCAGACAAAAAAAAAAAAAATAATGAAGTGTCTGTCCATCTGTCTATCCGTCTGTCTGTCTTGTTTGTCTATATAAGGTGTTACCGTGCTGAGCTCATCATTTTACTTCCTAGTGTATTAATATTTTCCACCGTCACGCACTGATGTATTCGTAGCCAAAAATGCTATACTAGTTTTATGCTCTACCAGAAAACACAGAATAGCATGGCAGGAGGTAAATTTTCGAGGTGGGCTTGTTTTTTTCATTTCGAAGTGAGCTTATTTTTTTCATTCCTAAAGGACAGCCAAGTTATGAAAAAAAATATGGATCAGTGTGTTTCGTGATGTCACCTGAAAATGCAATAAAGTTTGTTGAAAGAAAGAGTTGAAAAGTGTGCGCAAAAAAATGTCAGGTAAAACAAGAGATTGAGGTGAATGAAGCAAACTGTGATCCAAAAAACGTGGAAAATACAGCACTAAAATTTAAACCCGGAAAAAAGAACACACAAACAGGGAAACCAGAGCACACACACACACACACACACACACACACACACACACACACACACACACACACACACACACACACACACACACACACACACACACTGAAAAAAAAAGAAACCAAACACCAGCTTACTAAGAAAAAAGGTAGTACAAAATTGTGAAAAGCTGCAATGATTTAAAAAGCCCGCAGCGTAGAGAGGATACAAAACTGTTACACAAAGTATCTCCCCCCCCCACCCCCCTCACACACACACACAAGCTCCTCTGGCTACTGGAAGCGCCGGACATCACCACAATATTAATCGCATCACCTTTACATGGACGCGATCTGTCGGTAGCTTTTCAATTATTCAACATATTTATCAGAGGCAGACTAATGACGCTATACATCTCCAACATGATATTTTTTTACGGTAAAGGAAACAGCTCAAGGGGAAAAATAGGAATAACAAAAAAGACGCAAATCCAATGTCCCTGCAAGGCCGCCGTGACAACCAAGCTGGCAATTCTTCAGTCAACGCCGAGTGGCCCCGATCACACTGTGCTGACTCTGGGCCACGACAGCGCAACGACTCGGGGTATACGAGGTCTTGGGTGTGAAATGTTGACATGAAAGGGTCGCACATGGTCGAAAAGAGGTCTAGAAACAATCGCCGGATGCTGATTCGGCACAGTGTGAAGGGGGCCTAAAAAGTCGCTGGGTTGTCGTGGCCCAGTCGGCAGTGTAAATGGGGTTTACGACTACCCTCTTGCTGTCCTGAAGACCACCTATAATACCAACCAGGACTCTAGATTCTCGCTATAAAGACGGTCAAAGATGAGCTCCGGGGGGCAGCATGAACAAGCAAGGTGGAGCCATTATAAACACTTGCCTGCGCCATAAAGGGCTGAGGCCGACCACCAGACACAACAAAAAAGATTCTCGGCGCCATAGGAAAAAACGTAAAGTAAAGAAATAGATGAAATAAAATAGACAATGGAAATCATATCAATAAACAATAAATAAACCATGTAGATAATAAATCATATCTATCACGGAATAAGTCAATTAAAAAAACACGCAAATGCAGGAAAAAAACAAATAATCAAATACACAAAGCTAGAAAGAAACAAAGAAAATAATGATTAAAAAAAAAAGGCCCCGAACTACAACCCACAAAAACAAGCAAATGCACAAAAAAAAAAAAAAAAAAAAAAAATCAATTACACAAACCTGGAAAAAAAAACAAAGCAAATAATAAAAAAAACGAACCACAAACCACATGAATACCAAAAAAAAAAAAAAAACCCATCAAATCACTTCCCTTCACTCTTTTCCGGGAACCATCGAGAGACTCCCACCTGGATTATATTTTCCCTCTCCTACAATATTTTCCCTTTCCCTCCCAACCATAACTTTCACGCGAATTTACACTTTGATTGTTTACCTGAAAAAGGATAAATAGATAAAATAGAGCCGGGGCTGGATTTCCATATATCTGGCCGCGAGCGTGTGCCTCTGAATAATGCCCGGATACTGAGGCAGAATGGTTAATGCGATGCCAGGCTGGACCGATGCACCCGAACTTCACGGTCCCTGTCTGTCTGTGTGTCTGTGTGTGTGTGTGTGTGTGGGTGTGGCTGTGTTTGTGTGTGTCCATTCGTCCGTCTGTGTGTTTGTGTGTGTCCGGAAACTGTCTCTGTAGGAACATCTATCTGTCAGTCTGCCTCTCATGCACTTCACGGTCCTTATGTGTGTGTGCGTGCGTGCGTGCGTGCGTGCGTGTGTGTGTGTGTGTGTGTGTGTGTAATTCACCTCTTGGTCTGCTGCGGGTCTCTCTCAAGACAGCCAGTCGTTCCCCTACGGAAGAGCACAGAGGTCATAGTACCGATCTTTGGGTAGGACTGAGACCACTCACACACAACACACCGCGACAACGAGGTAACAACTCCTTGCCTTACGTCGCGTACCTACTCACTGCTAGGTGAACAGGGGCTACACGTGAAAGAAGATAAACCCAACTTATCTTCACCCGGCCGGGGAATCGAACCCCGGTCCTTCTGGTTGTGAGGCAGACACTCTATCCACTGAGCTACCGGGCTGTCTAGTGTGTGTGTGTGTGTGTGTGTGTGTGTGTGTGTGTGTGTGTGTGTGTGTGTGTGTGTCCATCCATCCGTCCGTCCGTCTGTCTGTCTACGTCCATCTATATTTGTAATTATCTGTCTATCAAGCGATCATTTTACTTGTCATTCAACATTTTTCAGTATAAACAAACACTAAACGCGCGCACACACACACACACACACACACACACACACACACACACACACACACACACACACACACACACACACACACACACAAAAACATCTCCCTTTCCCCTCGGCCCACCATGCAATCACGTTTCCGGGCTTTCTTCATATCGTCAACTCGTTCGCTCGAGGTTCACAGTTTCCCTTCGTCACTTCACTCTCCTTGTTGACGTGCTTCATGACTCTGGCCGGCGAACTCCACCTCTGTGCGTACCTGTGAGTGTTTGGGGGGAAGAGCGATTGAAAGAGGCAGAGACGGAAAGAGAGAGCCAGCGAGGGTATGGGTGGGAGATGAAGATGACAGGGAAGGACGTGATAGCATTGAAAAGAAAGGGATCGGATGAAAGAGGAAAGTATAGAGCTGTGGAGAAGAGAGATGAGAAGAGGGGAAGGAAAGAGGTGTCCAGCAAAAGAGGGGAGGAGAGTGAGAGGAGAGGAGATGGGGAGGATACGAGAGAAGAGAAAAGGGAGGGTCAGAACTGAAAGAAGATTAAAGGAAAGAGAAGTTATAGAGAAAAATAACGAGGATAGGAAACAAAAGAGCAAGAGGAAAGAGCGATAAAGAGAGACACAGGGAAAGGGTTTTTATGAATGGCAAAAGAAAAATATAGACAGGGGAAGGTTTTTATGAATGTCGAAAAGAAAAGAAAGAGAAATAAAAAGGACCTCTGCAAACATGCCTTCCACACATCTATGTCAATCCTATCTGATCGCAATATACTCCCACCCTCCTCCTCCCTTCCCATCTTTCTCTTCCTCCTTCTTCCTCCCTTCCCATCTTTCTCTTCCTCTCTCCTTCTCCCTTCCCATCTTTATCTTCCTCCCTCCTCCCTTCCAGTCTTTCTCTTCCTCTCTCCTTCTCCTTCCCCTCTTTCTCTTCCTCCTTCTCCTCCATTCCCATCTTTCACTTCCTCCTTCTCCTCCCTTCCCATCTTTATCTTCCTCCCTCCTCCCTTCCAGTCTTTCTCTTCCTCTCTCCTTCTCCTTCCCTTCTTTCTCTTCCTCCTTCTTCCTCCCTTCCCATCTTTCTCTTCTTCCCTCCTTCTCCCTTCCCATCTTTCTCTTCCTCCCTCCTCTTTCTTCCTTCCGATCTTTCTCTTCTTCCCAACTTCTCCTTTCCCATCTTTCTCTTCCTCCTTCTTCCTCCCTTCCCATCTTTCTCTTTCTCTCTCCTCCTCCCTTCCCATCTTTCTCTTCTTCCCTCCTTCCCCTACCCATCTTTCTCTTCTTTCCTCCTCCTTCATTCCCATCTTTCTCTTCACTTCATCTTCCAACTTTGATTAGATAGTTAGTGTAGCTTGTCACACACAGCCTCGTAAGGACCATCAGGTATACTGTTGTTTGTTCTTCCTTTGTGCTTCTTTGTGTTCCCTTCCCATCTTTCTCTTCCACCCTCTTCCACCATTCCCATCTCTCTCTTCCTCCCTTTCCAACTTTCTCTTCCTCCCTTTCCATCTTTCTCTTCCACCCTCCTCCTCCCTTTCCCTCTTCCTCTTCCTCCCTCTCTTTCCTCCTTTATCTCCCTCTACATATGCCATAGACATAAACACATTTACCATATCTGATCCCAAAATTCCCTCTCACTAATCATCACTTGCCCTCCTTTTCTCCTTCCCTCCTTCTCCTTTCTCATCTTTTTCTCCCACACTCCTCCTCCCTTCCGATCTCTCTCTTTTCCCTCCTCCTCTTTCCTCCCTTCCCTCCCTCCGCGCACCTATCGAAGCCTCGGCCGGAGACAAACGAGACATCACCCCGACATCCTGTTACTAAGACTGTCACTCATTCAGTCACGGGAGACCACCATCAGTCAGTCAGTCTCTCTCTCTCTCTCTCTCTCTCTCTCTCTCTCTCTCTCTCTCTCTCTCTCTCTCTCTCTCTCTCTCTCTCTCCAACCCAAGGGAGAGATAATGAATAAAAAATCGGCAGAGTGGGGAAAATATGACAAACAGGGGAAAGGGGAGGGAGGGAGGAGGAGGATTAGGAGGAGGAGGAGGAGGAGAGGGGGAAAGACGGGGAAGAAGTGAGAGAGGGGGGGTGGAAGAAGGAAGAGAAGGATGAGGAAGGAGAAAGAGAGTAGGAAAGAGAAGGGTAGACAGGGAATAAGAGAGAGGAGAAGGGGGGAATGGAGGGGAAGAGGGATACACAGGAGGGGGAGGGGAAGGAAAGGTGAGGGAGGGGGAGTAGAGAAGGGAGTGAGGGAGATAGATGAGAGGAGTGGGAGAGGAACGAAGGTAGGGAGAAAAGGCCAAGGGGAGGAGGAGACGAGGGGTAGAAGGGGGAAAGGAAAAGGGAAAGGGAGTGGGGAGGAGGAAAGGAGAGGAAGGGAGGGGGCGAAGGAGGGAAGGAGGGCCAAACGCCTCCTTGAGGGATAACAGAGCTTGAAAAATGAGGATTCCAGGTATCTGCGACTCCTGGGGTTCTTGGTTGTGTGTGTGAGAGAGAGAGAGATATTGGCTTCGTTTGTACGTGGAATATGTTTTATCAAGTGTGTGTTCGTTTTCTGTTTCAGGTGAATTTATTTGTTGATTATTTTCTTAGGATTATTTTGCAGTAGGAGTGGACAAGCCTTCTTTCAATGACTATCTGTTTGCCTTATTCGCCTCCACCTTCCTCTCTCTCTATCTATCCATCTATCTATCTATATCTCTGCAGCATTCTCTCACCCTGGTCTACGATGTGTTTTATTTTTCTATTAACTCATTTAAAATATCAACAACTTTTCTGAAATATTTTTTTATTATATTTTACTTCAAGGTCTTTCTTCCTCGCTCGCCAACCTTTCCTTTTCATCTTTCTTTCCTCGATTTTTTATTTTCCTCTCGTCTGCTCTCTTATACTCCTCCTCCTCCTCCTCCTCCTCCTCCTCCTGGTGCACACTTTGTCTTTTCTTACCCCTTGAAAAGTGTGGTGGCTCCCTTCCTCAGACTTTTATTCCCTGCTATACTTTCATGCACTTCCATATTGCTTTTGTATTCTCTCCTTCCTGTGTAAAGTCTCTCTCTCTCTCTCTCTCTCTCTCTCTCTCTCTCTCTCTCTCTCTCTCTGTGTGTGTGTGTGTGTGTGTGTGTGTGTGTGTGTGTGTGTGTGTGTGTGTGTGTGTGTGTGTGTGTGTGTGTGTGTGTGTGTGTGTGTGTGTGTGTGTGTGTGTGTGTGTGTGTGTGTGTGTGTGTGTGTGTGTGTGTGTGTGTGTGTGTGTGTGTGTGTGTGTGTGTGTGTGTGTGTGTGTGTGTGTGTGTGTGTGTGTGTGTGTGCGTGTGTGTGTGTGTGTGTGTGTGTCCAATTTCCGAAACATGAGTGCATCGTCATTTTCTGGATACTTTCGGATAGAGAGAGGATCCTGCATATTTATAAGCGCGCGCGAGCGAGCGAGCGAGCGAGCGAGAGAGAGAGAGAGAGAGAGAGAGAGAGAGAGAAAACACACACACACACACACACACATCACACACACAAAACAACAACAAAAATAAGTCTCCCCTCAAAACAAGTGGACCCACGTGCCTCTCTCTTGCTCTCTCATTCTTTTCACCTCGACAGGCGCACCTAACATCACCATAGCCGATCCTGGATTCAGTACGTTTCCAAATTTATAGGCGGTAATGTTATTGTATTTCGTAAAGAATCCTTAAAACCAAAAACTAACTAAAACTATGTGTATTCTTTTTCTTAAGCAGAACACTGAATAAACAACAGAACAGTAATATGAAAATACGTTCAAACTTTATACGGCAACTGTGGCGATGCAGCAGCGCACGCCATTTTGCGGGTGTCAGATCCTTAAGTATGCATATTTTTACTGCGCCAAGCAGGTGACGTCACTTATTGTGACTTCGTGAGCTTTCGTATTTATCTAATTGTGTATATTTCGTATTTATCTGATTGTGTATATTTCGTATTTACCTAATTGTGTATATTTCATGGACGCATAACTTACATTACTGTTTTCATTTTTACTAGTGACACGAATTTGTGACTGTTTAACACAATAGAATTTCACTCAATTAAGTGACTCAGACACGACATAAATATTACCAGTGTGTGTATGAATGAATACAAAGATAAGCACATACTTGATTTAACTTTAGGATGTCTCGTGGATCAATAATATATAAAAAAAAAGAATAATCCGGAAAGCTAATCTTTAGCCCACTCCCGCCTTTCGCGGCACAGAAACAGTCCCTCCGCCAAGATTGTACCCCACATTTGGTGATGTTAAGTGCGCCTAATAAAGCCCACAGCGGGACATGTCAGGACAGGTTTGTCAGGTGACTCGTGGTAGTGGCGGCGGCGGGGACAGAACCCATCCACTAATGTTATCGAGTTACATGACTGAAACTGACAACATAATCCTCTACATTACACACTATGACCCTGTTTTATACTAACTTTATTGCATGCACTTTTGTATAATTTATTGGACAAAAACGCATAATGGATGAATTATGGAAGCCTAATTATTAATGCTTTCGTACTAAAAAAAATATAGAGATGTAAAAATGTTAAAAATCTATCCAAAATAATTGATGTATTTTATTCTGTTGGAGAGAGAGAGAGAGAGAGAGAATTCCGTGTCTAATATTTTTTCATGAATTGTTTTGATCGGTATTTATTTCTTATCCTCGCAAGAAATTCACTGTGAAGGAAAGCGGATAATAAATTTCCATGGTGAGAGTGGCAATAGTGTGTGTGTGTGTGTGTGTGTGTGTGTGTGTGTGTGTGTGTGTGTGTGTGTGTGTGTGTGTGTGTGTGTGTTCATATCTGCCGAAATCAATTCTCTCTCTCTCTCTCTCTCTCTCTCTCTCTCTCTCTCTCTTCCCTTCCCCTCCTCTCCCTTCCTCTCTTTCCCTTCCTCTCCCTATCCAAGTAATTTTCCCGCCGTTGCCTCAAAAAGCTGCCGCCACCCTGTTCTCCCTCGATATAGGTCTACAAAGGTCAGGGCGGGTCAGGACTTGTTGCAGGTCAGGTCAGTTCTTGGGAGGGAAATTGCTGTATTAAACTCCATTCCAGACACGTGTGCGAAATTTTAAAACCGTTCGGCCACAAGTTTTGAATAACGGCTTAATTTTGCTTCTTTAATATTTGGTTTTATGTGTTTTTCATTTTCAATTTACTTGTTGCATTAAAGTGTTTTTTTGGGGGCGTAAAGTTTTATATATTTTTTGTCCCCTGTTTATATGTGGCTGATATTGCTGCCGGTTAACATTTACTATATTTCTAACGACAATATTATACAGGACATTGGCTGGAAGGAAATTATCAAATAAGCCCACGACCTGTTGCCTCCCCACTTCAGGAGAAATATCGTCGTAATAATGCGCAAAATTTGACTAAGGGAAACTGTGCGCCAACACCTATCATGAGGCAATAACAATAACGCCTCCTGCTCCCGACGTTGTTACTGTTGCTTCTGCTTCTGTTTCTACTAATGGCCACCACCGCCACCCCTACCAGGAGACCTAACCACTCCCACCCCTACTACGAGTCTCCCCACCACCACTACCACTCGGCTCCTGCTGCCCTCAAGTACAAAAGAACTGCGTATTTCCTGTGCAAACACTCAACACTTCAATAAATGCAACATAAACACCTTCACAACATAAGCAGAACAACACTCTCCAACACACATACACAGAGACAGTTAAATACAAACACACACACACACACACACATACACACACACAAACACACACGCCAAGGCTCTAAATCAAGAGGAAACGCACGTACACACCATCACTACCGCCACAAGCACCGACACTTCATACATTCGAAAAGGCGGAAGCATTACCACCACCACAACCACCACCACCACCACGATTGAATTGCTCCTCTCACCACCACAAACTTCATACAAACACCTCCAGACCTCAAAACCTACCACACCATCGTCCTCATCCCCAACACCAACAGTATATCAAACACCACTCAAACCAATACTCGCATCACACCACCTCGCTCGCTAACCACAACAACCACACCACCAACACCAACACCGGCCCCCGCCAAAGCCAACAATAACAACCGCTCGGCAGCAGCAGCAGCAACACATGCACACTCCGGCCGCACGCTGTCAAGAGTATCAGGACGGCCAATCAAAGGGACACAATGTTGCCGAGTCAGCACAATCAACGCAACACAAGGCAACACAAGGCGGCGCCACGCACTGAGGGGGCGGCCGGCGCTCCGGTGGGCTAACAAGTTTATTTAAGGTTCAAGGTAAACTACACGAGAAAAGCAAAAGGAAAACTGTGAGAGAACTGGATGAAAAAGAAAAGTTGGAGAGTGCAATAGGTAAAGTAGATAAATAGAATGGTTGTTTTGAAGGTGGCAGAACATCACTAGAGGGAAAAATAAGTGGGAAGTTTTGAAAGAAGTGTATGAAAACAAATGAAAAAAAATGACAAGTGCAGAGTTGGTAAGAAAAATAAGGAAAAGATTGAGTGTAGGAAATTTTGAAGGGAAAAATATGATATAATAGTAAGTCGCAAAAATAGAGCAAAAAAGAAAAATATGAGAGTTGTGAAGATAAAAGTTAAAAAAATAGATGACAAAGTGTGAAGCATCGAGTTAATTAAAATGAGAGAAAAAATAAGTTGGAGAATTAAACTCTATCTGAGAGTGTCATAAATCAAATATATACAAAAGGAAAAGCAAAAGAGGGGAAGATATAACTATGCAGAGGAAGGATTAAGAAAAAAACAGAAAAAAAACAGTTTACAAAAGGCTGACAGCAAAGCAGAATAGGAAGATCAAAAGGAAGTGCAGTGAAAAATAGTGAAAAATGGACGGAGAGAAGAAATGAAGTGTAAATTTAGGATGAAAAAAAGAAAGGAAAGTAGGAAAATAAAGGAAATGCCATCAGACCACACAAGAAAAAAATCAAAGGAAAGCTGAAGAAAAACAGAGAAGAGACTGAAGAAGAAATGCGAAAGAGTAAAGTAGAGACTCAAAAAGAAAGAAAAATAAAAGAGTTAGAGATTAAAAGAGAATGAATTACGGGTGACATTAAACCACGCCAGGAACACCGAGAAGAAGAAAGAAGAAAGCTGCGCAAGAAGTATAAAAAAAAATTAAAAGAAAAGAAAAAAGAAAAGAATAAGGAAGTGAAGAAAAATTAACCAGTGTGTATTCTAAGGATTTCAAAAGAGGGGAAAAAAGGAAAACTAAGATACAAAAATAATGAATGGAAGAAAACCAGCAAAAAAAGAGAAAAAAGGACTGAAGTGGAAAAAATATATATATACGTTAGTTAGTTGTTAGGATTTAAAAAAAAGAATAAAAATGGGAGAGTGAACGAACGAAAAAAACAGCAAAAAAAAAAAAAGAAAGAAAAAGACTGAAGTGAAAAAAAATTGCGTAGTTAGTTAAGATTACAAAAAAAGGAAAAAAAAATAGGAAACCAAGATAAAAAGAAAGTATGATAGTGAACGAGCGAAAACCAGCAAAAAAAAAGAAAAAAAGAGGAGACTGAAGTGGAAAATAAAGAAGGGGAAAAAAAGTGTTAGTCCCGCAAAGGGGAGAAGGAAAAAAAAAAAAAAGAGGTTAGGCTTGCGCAAGGAGGAAGAAAAAACGCTGCCTCCTATCTGTTTAGCGTGATATTTTGGGACGAGGAGAGGGGGAGCGCGCAAACTTTATCATCCAGAATTTCTTGTGTGTGTGGGTGGGGGAGGAAAGGGGGAAGGGAGGGGGAAGGGTCCGTGTGTGTGTGTGTGTGTGTGTGTGTGTGTGTGTGTGTGTGTGTGTGTGTGTGTGTGTGTGTGTGTGTGTGTGTGTGTGTGTGTGTGTGCGTGATTTTCTTCTTACCATAAATCCAAATTCTCTGTGTAAGTTGACGTTTTAATACATGGTAGTGATTTACGAACATTCTCTCTCTCTCTCTCTCTCTCTCTCTCTCTCTCTCTCTCTCGCTCTCTGGTAAATCCCTTCCCTTCCCGAGCTGACCCAATATTCCTCCCTCCCTCGGGCAACAAGCCTTCATCTTCCTCACCTGCTTCTTCTTGCCTCCGCTTCCTGCCCTGGAACACCTACCATTTCCCTCTCGCTCTCGCTCCCTCTCCCTCTCCCTCTCTCTCTCTCTCTCTCTCTCTGTCGTTTGTGCCTAAATAATACAAATGGATCGCAAACAGGCTGAGCACCATACACAAAACAGTGGAAATTAATGAAGCTTCCCCGGAGTGGGCGGCAATCACTAGTGCATGGCGTCTCTCAGTGCTCTGTTCCGGGACCTGAATGTTCATCCTTTTCATCAATGACATCCATGATGGACTCGATAATTTCAAAACAAAATTCTTGACGACACGAAGAGTGGTAGCTATCTCCTCTCAAACCATGATCGTTAAAGAATCCAAGAATATTTGAGTAGAATAGCAGCTGTGTCTGATTAATGGAAGAGGCCAGATTCTTGAAGGTGGAACCAAAATTAGGAGTTTGGATATTAAATGTGCGGCCTACAGCTCACAGGCATGCATTGTATTCAGGACCTGTGTGTTCTAATCAAGTCCAACCTCTAAGTCTCCAAATAAAGCATTGATTTTTTTTTTTTTACAGTAAACAGCTCAAGGTAAAAAAGAAAGAAGAAAACAATAATGAAAAAAAGACCACGCATCACAGCTCCTATAAAAAGAGATAAGAGGAGTGGCCAAAAGAAAGGTCATTTTCGGGAGGAGAGGTATTTTGATACATAATTGATAATGTTGGACTTCACTAATAGAATACTTTAAGTCAGGCCTCAGCTACAGTACGCGGTTCAAACTTTTGGTAAGTGGCCTTTTGATGTCTCTCCGCTGTAATCTGTACTGTAAAGTGTGCGTAGTCTGAACATACGAGTACCTAATCTCTCTCTCTCTCTCTCTCTCTCTCTCTCTCTCTCTCTCTCCACCCCTCCCCCGTCACTGAGCACATAAAAGTGAGTTCATACATCCAGCGTCCCGAGGCACCGAGCTGGCTCAGACTGGCTGCCACCCTCGCGAGAAATAGTGGGCGAGCCGCTGCCCCAAATCAATCAGGGACACGAATGGCTCGGCGTGCTAAGGCTGGGGGTGGGGTTGGAGGTGGCGGGCAACGAGGGAGTTTCATGCATTAGCGGCTCGTGACCAACTGCAATCCCCTCCCAAACCCACTCTAGTTACGCCCCCTCCTGTTATAAGGCTCTCTTCCCATTGCAATCCCCTTACCAGCCCACCTTTCTTATAGTTCCTCTCTGCTGTTAATCAATCTTCCACTGCAATCCCCTCCCAAACCCACTCTAGTTCCGTCCCCCTCCTGTTATAAGGCTCTTTTCCCATTGCAATCCCCTTATCAGCCCTTCTTTCTTATAGTTCCTCTCTGCTGCTAAGTCCATATCCCACTGCAATCCCCTCCCAAACCCACTATAGTCAGGCTCCCCTTCTCTTATAAACCTCTCTCCCCACCGCGATTCCCAACCAAAACCCACCTTTCTTATGCCCCTCTTCTCCCTACTTCTCCCTCTCCCTATTTCTCCCTTCTCCCTCTTCGCATTGCATCCCCTCACAAACCCACCCCTCTAAAGCCCCCTGGTATTCCATTCCCCTTTGCTGCTATCCCCTCTCTTTAACTCGCTCTTGTGCCTTCTCCCATTTCCCTCTACTGGCTACCCTTTTTTCTTTAGTTGCAATTCCCCTTCCTTACCCACCTTTCCCTTTCTTTGTTACGCCCACTATCATCGTCTATTTCCCTCTCTCCGCCTCTCTCTAATCAGCTCTTGCGCCTTCTCCCATTCCTTTCTCTCGCGTATCCTTTTTCTTAGTTGCAATTCCCCTTTCTAACCCACTTTTCCCCTCCACTTCCCCCCCTTCTGCCGCCAATACAATACCCTTCCCAACCAAGCCATATGCCATGCTCTTTCCCCTCATTTCACCCCCTCATTGCCCTCTTCACTGCAATCTCGTTCTCATCCAAACACTGTCATTCCTTTCCATTCTCTTCTTTCTCTTCCTACGCTACCTCTATGCAGTGACACCCTACTTTCAGATCCCCCTTTCCGATTCTTCACTGTAACCCGTTCCCTTCACCCAACCATGTGTCACCTCCCATCCCCCTAGCCCATCAATGTGTCCATCTTCCTCCTCTTCTCTTTCAGTTGTATCCGCTCCTTAACTCATGCATGTATCATCTCTTGCTTCCCCCCTCTCTTCAGTGTAGTTCCAGCCCTCATCCTGTCCCATCTCCCCTATCCCGCCTGTTCCCATCAGTTCCCTCCCCTAACTCACTTCCCTCCAGCTCCCATTCACTCCCCCCAACTCACCCTGCCCCATCTCATCAATCCCCTGACTATTCCCCCTTCTCCCTTCCCTTCTTCCCGTCCCTCCCCTTCAGCAACCCTGTTTAATGTATCACTCACTCAGGGTGCAGTACTAATATGACCGTTTTTCTGGATGGAAGTGAATTGTACACTTTCCATTAAAATCAAATTGCCTATATCATAAAGCCATTACTTCTAATACCACTACTGTAAACGAGAAATAAAACCTGGCTTCGATTTTTAGCGTATATTAGTGCGTTTTTTTGTTTTGTTTAATGCCGTGTACTGTATTAATAGAGGAGAATAACCCGATCGTCACTCTTCGATAAATCACTGGATGTTTTTTTTTATAACCCGGGAAGGCAAGGTTATCGCGCGCCTCTGCATCTAACTAAAGGAGAATTAAATCTTGCTTCGCACTAACCCAAGAGACATATGCGAGTACACTGCAATTTTCTTTTCATCCGCTGCGTTTTTTATTTCAGCTTCACGAACCCGATTAAAAAAAGAAGATATTTAGTCCGGTGCATGAATTTAGCTTATGCGAGCAAGTTTGCAGATACGAACACTGTGTCTGTCCGTCTGGGTGTGTGTCTGTTTATTGTTAGCTGAATGTGCCAGTCTGTGTCCGTGTTTCACTCTTAAATGCAGACAGAGACAAGCAGACAGACACGCACAGACACAGCCACAGTCACACACAGCCACAGCCACAGTCACACACACACACACACACACACACACACACACACACACACACAGACACAGCAACAGCCACACCCACAGTCACACACACACACACACACACACACACACACACACACACACACACACACACACACACACAGACACAGCAACAGCCACAGCCACAGCCACAGTCACACACAGCCACAGCCACAGTCACACACAGCCACAGCCACAGTCACACACACACACACACACACACACACACACACACACACACACACACACGCATAGAGAAGTACTAGCTACAACCCTAACCTTTTAGAAGTTTCAAAAATTTCAACGTGAGCTTGAGAGAATGCCACCACGAGGACACACAACTCTTAAATTGTGGGTCTCGTGAAGGGTGGCACACGGTAGACTGGTGTTATAGTAGTTGTAATTATATCAGTGTATTATTATTATTATTATATATCACCATGGATTAGGAATGCATGTAGCAGTGGAAAATACCCACTTCAGATAGATCACGCCACCGTCTATAGGAATGTCATGACTGTTTGCGAAACCTACAGGTGAGAGATGCCTTACTTTGTGCCTGCAATGCGGCGGCTGCTGCTAGTGGCTGATTGTGAGTGTGTTCTTGAACCTTGACTTCTAACTCTGAGACGAAGTCAACCAACTTCCCGCCTGGTTTGAAGGTCAAGGGAAGGGCAGAACGGCAGTTCTTTTCTGAAATATGAAATAAATAAAAACAACAACTCCAGGACGGTCTTCTCCTGCTGTTTTGGCATACTGCCCTGTGGCATCCATTGTGCGTCCTCTAGACTTTTGAAACAGTCAACTGCCAGCTGATTTGCCTCAGTCATGGCGTCCCAAACCGGCTTTGTTGAAGAATTCTTTTGGAGGGAATCTACCGTGTGGGCCATCTGTCTAGCGATGCTTGGTTTACTACCGCCCCCAAATATCTTAATGAAGTTCCTTTTAAAGATCTCATAGTTTACTCCAATGTCCCCCGAAGCGAACGCCGAAGACTGCACCAAATTCAGTGCCCGCGAGCCTGGTAGTAACCGGGACCGAATGAAAGCAATTTTGTCATGATCTTCCGTAATGGAGGATTTTACGATGGCAGACTCACATAGATCTAGGAAGAACCAGGCGGGAAGTTGATTGACTTCGTCTCAGAGTTAGAAGTCAAGGTTCAAGAACACACTCACAATCAGCCACTAGCAGCAGCCGCCGCATTGCAGGCACAAAGTAAGGCATCTCTCACCTGTAGGTTTTGCAAACAGTCATGACATTCCTATAGACGGTGGCGTGATCTATCTGAAGTGGGTATTTTCCACTGCTACATGCATTCCTAATCCATGGTGATATATAACAATAATAATAATAATAATAATAATAATAATAATAATAATAATAATAATAATAATAATAATAATAATAATAATAATAATAATAATAATAATAATAATAATAATAATAATAATAATAATAATAATACACTGATATAATTACAACTACTATAACACTGGCGTGACATGGCTGACGCTTCTGTGCCTTGACCATCTCATTTAGAGGAGGATAAAAGCGAAATTCACGACGTTGGAGACTCGTAATAGAAAGAAAAAAAATCTGTGCCTTGAAAAATCTCTATTGGTACGGAGTAAGAGAAGAGGAGAGGTGATATTCACGTCGTTGGAGACTCGAAATAGGAAAAATAAGTCTTGACACTTCGTCTTGGGTACAGAATCAGAGAAAAAAGGCGAAATTCACATTGTTGGAGACTCGATAGAAAAAAAAATACCTGAAGGAATATAAGTCTCAACTCTTCCACGAGAGAGAAGAGAGAAATGAAGAAACGTGCGTAGCTGAGAGGAGATATAGATAGATAGATAAAAAAAATATAGAGATAGACAGCTAAAGAAAAGATATGTAGATACAGATAGATAAATACGGACAGATATACAGACAAAAAGACTAACAAATGGAACACAAACACATGCACTTTAATACTTACATAGAAGCAAGAATACACACACATACATACATGCAAATACACAAACACAAATGTACACTTAAACAGACAGGCAAATATACGGAAATCGGATTAACAGTCGAAAAGAAACGAAGAATCAACGAACAGAAACAGGAACAGAGGGACATAGACTAACAGACGGACAGACAGACACATTGAGACAGAGACAACCAAGAAAAACATGCACCAGACAGACAAACAGGAACAGAGGGACATAAACAGACACACAGAGACAGTCACAACCAGAAAAGAGAGACAACAGACAGACAAACAGGAACAGAGGGACATAAACAGACACACAGACAAACACACGGAGACAGACACACCCAAAAAAGAGATACAACAGACAGACAAACAGGAACAGAGGGACATAAACAGACACACAGAGACAGTCACAACCAGAAGAGAGACAACAGACAGACAAACAGGAACAGAGGGACATAAACAGACACACAGACAGACAAATAGGGACAGAGGGACATAAACAGACATACAGACAGACAAATAAGGACGAAGGGATATGAACAGACAGACGTACAGAGAGACACAGACAAAAAAGAAGTGAACAGACAGACTGGCTAACAGGGACGGAGGACAGGTGCGAGGAGGGAGGAATCATGTACCCGAGTCTATTATTAGTGAGTTTAAGATACGACAAGAGACTCCACTTGACCACCTCCTCCACTTCCACTTCCTCTTCCTGCTCCTCTTCCACTTGTTTTTCCTCTTCCTGCTATTCTATTTTCTTTTTCCTCTTTTTTATTTTCCTGCTTCACTTCCACTTTTTTCCTCTTCCTTATCTTCCTGCTTCTCTTCCACTTCTTTCTCCTCTTTCTTATCTTCCTGCTCCTCTTCCACTACTTTTTCCTCTTTCTCCTTTTTCTTATCTTCCTGCTGTTCTACTTCCTTTTCCTCTTCCTCCTCTTTCTTATTTTCCTGCTGCTCTTCCACTTATTTTCCCGCTTTCTTATCTTCCTGCTTCCTCTTTCTCCTCTTCCTTATCTTCCTGCTGTTTTACTTTTTTCCTCTTACTCCTCTTTCTTATCTCCCTGCTTCTCTTCCACTTCCTTTTCCTCTTCCTCCTCTTTCTTCTGCTTCTCCTCCTCTTCGTCTTCCTCTACCCCTCCCTTTAATCCCATCTTATCCACTCCTCTCTTTTTCTTCCTCTCGTCTCTTTTCTTCCCTTCCCACCCACCTCCATCCATGCAAAGACTTTTATATATCTCTCTTTCTTTTTCTCCTTCCCCTCATCATTATTCACTATTTTATATTTCCTTTCTCGTCTTTCTTTCATATTGCTTTATCACTTTTCACCTTCTCGCTCTTTTTCCCCGCTTCTCTTCTCCTCCCCTCGTTCTTCTTCGTGTTTTGAGCGCCTTGACGGTGTAAAAAGAGTCTGGATATTTTTCCCCTTCTTCGGTAGGGTAAATAACGCGTTCTTGGATAATATGAAGTGCAAAGACGAGCTGTTTAACTTACATCTTTTCTTGCCGCGTGGGTGTCGAAGATCCGGAGAGAAAGAGAGAGAAGAGAAGGAGGAAAAGGAAGATGGAAAGAGGCGGTAAAAGAGAGTAGAGGGGGAGAAGGAGGGAGTGGGAGAAGAGAAAGTAGAGAGAAGGAGAGATGAGGAAAAGGAGAAAGAGAGTGGGAGATGGAGAGAGGAGGTAGAAGAGAGAGTTTGAGTTCCAAGATGCGAGAGGAAGTGGAGAAGAGAAGAAGAGAACGGAGGAAAGACGAGAGGGATTACCATTAACCTCTCTCTCTCTCTCTCTCTCTCTCTCTCTCTCTCTCTCTCTCTCTCTCTCTCTCTCTCTCTCTCTCTCTCTCGTCTCCAATTCTCCTTCCTACATACAAAATTTGACTCTGATGTTGTTGCTCTTTTCTCCTCATCGTTCTCAGTGTCATGATATTCAACTTTTTTTTTTTTTTCGTGCATTTTTGAAGTCGTGAATATTCCGTCGTGAAATTGCGAAATATTGAGGTGGTTGTAAGTTTTTTTTTTTTTTTTTTAAGTTTCACGAGATTTAACTCACTTCTTACCCCCCCATCTAGTCCTTAATTCTCTCTTTTTCTCTCCCGCCCTCTGTACCTCCTTCACTGGCTCCCTTCCCTCCATTCCTCCCTCCCTCCTTCCCTCACAAGACAACCAAGAGAAGAAAAAGAAAAAAATAAGATAAAAAGAAAGCAATCAGAAAAGCTATGGATAAAAAGAGAGAAAAGGTTAGATAGATATAGAAAGATGGATAAAAAGATAGATAGATAGATAGATAGATAGATAGATAGATAGAGATAGAGAGAGAGAGAGAGAGAGAGAGAGAGAGAGAGAGAGAGAGAGAGAGAGAGAGAGAGAGAGAGAGAGAGAGAGAGAGAGAGAGAGAGAGAGAGAGAGAGAGAGAGAGAGAGAGAGAGAAAATAAAGCGACGACAAACCAATTAATTTTCCTGCAGATTAATAAGTCTACAATGAGTAATGAAAAAAATCGTCTGGCCACAGGTAAAATAATGAGCAAGGTATTTACATAACTAATTAAAAGGCTCCTCAGGTAATTGCAAAGCGAGGCGGTTAAATAACTCACAGCAGCAATTAGTCTTCAAGGCTTTCCTGCAGAGCCTCAGGTGGTGAAAGAACTACCTCGTAAATAAAAATAGTTTGGTATATTATTGTTAACGTCATTTACAAAAGGAATATGGTAAAGTTTTTTGGGGGGGTTGATTTTGATAAGACGTCTTCTACTCTCCCTCCCTCTGTCCCTCCTTCACTGCCTCCCTTCCTTCCTTTCCTCCCTCCCTCCCTCACAAGACAACCAAGAGAAGAAGAAGAAGAAAAAAAAAAGACGTTTCATCCATTACGTTATTTTATCTGTTGTATTAAATTTTCTGGTATGATTTTTGCCTGTGTGTCTGTCTGTGCGCATCTGAGTCTGTCTGTGTGTTAGTCTGTGCCTGTCTGTCTCCATGTGTCTGTCTGTCTGTCTGTCTATATATCTTCAACAACAACCAAACAACAAACACTGCAAACACTACTTCACTTGCTTCATTTACGACAATGACTGCGATAACTACGACTCTTTGGTGTAGTGGTTAGGACACCTAGCCACGAATCCACGGACCCGGATCGATTCTCGCCGGGGGGGGGTCAACACACAGCTCTCATGGACGATGTGAAAGCACCACTCACCCACCCACCCGCTCAAACACACACACACACACACACACACACACACACACACACACACACACACTTCCACAAACACATGCAAGTAGAAGTACACACAACTAAGTAACTACGTATACACACATGCATTTAACACACACACACACACACACACACACACACACACACACACACACACACACACAAATACACGTCGCAAATTAGGTGAAAATATATTACGTTTTTAAATGCAAAAAAGAAAATTTCGCAGCATAACAAAACATAAAACGATTTATGAAAATGTGATGTGTGTGTGTGTGTGTGAGTGTGTGAGAGAGAGAGAGAGAGAGAGAGAGAGAGAGAGAGAGAGAGAGAGAGAGAGAGAGAGAGAGAGAGAGAGAGAGAGAGAGAGAGAGAGAGAGAGAGAGAGAGAGAGAGAGAGAGAGAGAGAGAGAGAGAATATTCCTCCCCTCTACTTTGCAAATCATCATGCCGAACAGGTGCTAATGCAGGCAAATAACCACTCAATCCATTACCCGAAAACACACACACACACACACACACACACACACACACACACACACACACACACACACACACACACACACACGAACACTCTCCCCCCTATAGACAAACACGCACAGTCATGTTTGCACTTGACTTATACAGAAAGTTTTGTTTTCTGTCAACAAGGAGCGGTTATTTTCCCCCTTTAGCAACTAGGAGGTGACTGAGCGGCGTCCATAGATCGACTAACGCGCTCTAAAACTCTCCGGAAGGTTACTGGTTAGCGTTCAAGAGTTCAGCACGTGATCATAGCGCGGGTGAATGGCAAGGGGAAACTGATATAGATGTAAACATTTCTACGGCTTTCGCACTTCACGGAACCGTCAGAAAAATACTTAATTATTTTTCTGGCAAGGGGAGAGGATACAACGAAAAATGGAATCTAATTAACTGCGACGGTGAGGTCATTGTTCCGCCTCGCCCATCCCGGGGACGAAGGGGGAACTATTTCAACCTTCATTTCCTCCTCTTCCTCTTCGTCCTCCTCCTCCTTCCCCGCCTCCAGCTACTGCTTCTGCTTCTCCTGCTCCTGTTCTTTCTCTTCTTTCTCTCCCCCCCTTTTTTTTTCCTTTCCTTCTTTCTCGTCCTCATCCCCATCCCTACCTTCGTCCTCCTCCTATTTCTCAACATCTTCCTCCTCATCCTCTTCCCCCTCTCCCTCTCCCTCATTCTCGTCCTCCTCCATTTTCTCCTCCTCTTCTTCCTCTTCCTCTTCCTTTCTGCAGGTGTTTACAGGTAAGCAATCTCAGCAGCTTTTCCTAACTTGGCCTGTGTTGCCGCCAATCACTAACAACACCACCACCACCACCACCAGCACCAGCACCACCACCACCA
The DNA here is from genome assembly GCF_024679095.1 of Eriocheir sinensis. NCBI lineage: Eukaryota > Metazoa > Arthropoda > Malacostraca > Decapoda > Varunidae > Eriocheir > Eriocheir sinensis. Next base: position 202,257 of record NW_026111685.1, read on the forward strand.
CCACCAGCACCACCACCACCAGCACCACCACCACCAGCACCACCACCACCACCAGCACCACCACCACCACCACAACGACCTTTACTACCAAAACCTGCATGCAGTGACGCCAACCATTATCGTCTTAGGCAGAACTTCACCTCAAACAGCTCCGCCGGTGCAAGACATAGCACACCCTGGCACGCGAGGGTCCCCAACACGCGACGCTCGGTGAAAGAAAGCCAGCAGGGAAAGTTATTTAGCCCCTCCCTCTCCTCCGCTGCCTCCCTCCATCTCCTCCAGTTCTTCCTTCATCTCCTTCACTCCTTCCCTCCATCTCCTCCACTTCTTCCCTCCCTCTCTCTCCTCCACTCCTTCCCTCCCTCTACAAAAGTTATTCAAGGCTCCTCTCTCTCCTCTCTTTTCCTCCATCTTAAAGGTTACTCAGCCCTTTCCTCCTCTTCGCTCCTTTCCTCCTTCACCCATTAATCTACATACGTATCTCAAGGCCCTTCCCTTCTCTCCCTCCTCTCCACTCCTTGCCTCCCTCCTTACCTCCTACAAAACTAACCTAGGCCACTTTCTCTCCTCCACTCCTTTCCTCCCTCCACAAAAGTAACTTGACGGTTTCTCTCTCCTCTCCTTTTTCCCTCCACCTTCAAGAGTAATAATTCAGACTCATCCTTCCCCTTCATTTCTTCTCTCCATCCCTCCTTCCACAAAAATAACCTAGAGGGCTTTCTCTCCTCCACTTTCCTCCACCTCTCCCTCCACAGACGTAACTCGAAGCCTCTCCTTTCTCTCACTCCTCTCCACTCCTTCTCCCCATCTTCAAACGAAACTTAGGTCCTTCCCTCTCCTCTACTCCTTCCTTCCATCCCTTTCTCTCTCTAGGTACAAAAGTAGTTCAGGCTTCTCTCTCTCCTCCACTTTTTCCCTTCAACAAATCCAATGAAGGGAACCGGGAACCCCCTTTTATTTTTTGGGAGGGTGAGGAGGATGACGACAACTGACATAGCAACGCGAGGTAAATACAACCAGCCAGAACAACAACACGGGAAGGAAAGGCAGGAGGGGGATGAGGAGGAGGAGGAGGAGGAGGAGGGTCGTACAGGGGTTTCAGGGTGGGCGGGGGAGGTGGAGGCGGCGGCGTGGCTCTGAAAACTGAATTACATAGTAGCTTCCAGTTCACCCAAAACCAACTGGGGCGCAGCGGTATCTCAGCGAAGCCTTGTAATTTGGCGACACCAGGCCGGATCGGGATGAGAGTTATGGGCGCGGGGCCAGGAGGCGTAATGAGGGGTCTGCCGGCTCGTTGGGCGCTGATGGGCGTGTGAGAGTCTGTCGGGGAGGCGAGATGACGGCGGCGAGGACGAAGGGTGGAGGAACGGAAGGATGGACAGAGGGGAAGAGGGATGTGGGGAGAGAGGGATTCAAGGAAGGATGGAAGAGAAATGAAGGGAAGGACTAAAGGAGAAAGGGATTTATGGAGGGATGGAGGAGAGATGGAGGAACTGAGGGGAGACGAGGGAACGGCGGCAAGGGGGAAGGATGGAGAAAAGGAAAGATGGGCGGAGGGAAAGAGGGATGAAGGGAGAGATGGATTGAAGGAGGGATGCAGGAGAGAAGAGTGGAATAAGCGAGGAAGGGATTAAAGGAGAAAGGGAGGAGAGACAGGCGGACTAATGGAAGGAGGGATTCGAGGAGAGAAGAGTGGAATAAGTGAGGAAGGGATTTTAAGGAGAAATGGAGGAGAGACAGGCGGACTAATGGAAGGAGGGATTCGAGGAGAGAAGAGTGGAATAAGTGAGGGAAGAATTAAAGGAGAAATGTACTAATGGAAGAAGGGATTCGAGGAGAGAAGAGTGGAATAAGTGAGGGAAGAATTAAAGGAGAAATGGACTAATGGAAGAAGGGATTCGAGGAGAGAAGAGTGGAATAAGTGAGGGAAGAATTAAAGGAGAAATGTACTAATGGAAGAAGGGATTCGAGGAGAGAAGAGTGGAATAAGTGAGGGAAGAATTAAAGGAGAAATGTACTAATGGAAGAAGGGATTCGAGGAGAGAAGAGTGGAATAAGTGAGGGAAGAATTAAAGGAGAAATGGACTAATGGAAGAAGGGATTCGAGGAGAGACGGATGACCTGAAGAGATGAAGGGAGATAAATTAAATGAAGGGGAGAGGGATTCAAGGAGGGACTGATAAATTGAGGGAGGATTTATGGCGTAGAAGACTGGGAAGGATTAATACGCCTTGCTCTGTGCTGTATTCGGCGTAAATTCGACTGTGTTCATGTCCACCACTACGGTCTCAGCCTTCTCCGCCTCACCCTGCCCAGCCCGTCATCCTCCCTGCCCCGCCCCGCCCCGCCCGTCACCCCAGCCCGTCACCCTCCCTGCCCCGCCCCGCCCCGCCCGTCACCCCAGCCCGTCACCCTCCCTGCCCCGACCCGACCAGCCCGTCACCCCCGCCGCCCCGCCCGAGTGCTCCCGCCTTATAACCCTCAGCTATTCTACAGCCACGGCAAATATGAAGAAGAGGAAAAGTGGGTCACATGACTTTTCTCCCCCTCCAGCTTCCGTCTATTTGTTACTCTCTCTCTCTCTCTCTCTCTCTCTCTCTCTCTCTCTCTCTCTCTAATCAAGTTTTATCTGGGAGTGTTTCGCCTATTTCTTTTTTTTTTCTCTTCCTCTACTTTTTTTTTTCAAACTCCACAGTATCGTATTTTCTTTCCAGAAATTCTGTTCCTCTCTCTCTCACTCTCTCTCTCTCTCTCTCTCTCTCTCTCTCTCTCTCTCTCTCTCATGTTATCACTGAGTCTAATATCTTCCTTAATAAACCTACACATGTGTATTCTTGATGATATTTGCGGGAAATATAACTAATGATGACAGCAAGAATATAATAATAATAATAATAATAATAATAATAATAATAATAATAATAATAATAATAATAATAATAATAATAATAATAAATGAATGCCGAATAAATGGCTTCGAAATTCAGAAGCCCGCCCTGCATAATGGAAGGCTGCAGCACAGATAAATTGATATCAATCTGTTAATTAAAATTCTTTTTCAAATTACGTTTTAATAACCGGTCTGCGAATTACTACTCTGAAAATGATTCTTTGCTCAACAATTACCCGGTGTCGTAATGTGTATTTGTGCGCATTCACATCACTCAGTTAAATTAATTATTATTATATTATATTATATTATATTCTTTGTTCTGCTGAGCTATACAGCGAGGTAATCAAAGCACACCAAATTATTCATTACAGTATTTTCCATTTCTTAAGAATGCAAATAAACCTGCATTGAAAAATTAATGCTCGCCAATTTTCTGCCTTTTTTTTCAGAGGCAGTTGTTTAAATATGATTAAAAACAAGTCGTTGTAGAGTGGGGCTGTGCCGCCCCTCCCGCCGCTCTCCCTCCCTCCGCCGGGCCCACGCCCACCCCGAGCAGGGCTAACTGTTTAGCGCACCTGCTTGGGCGTCTGCACCACGAGTGTACACGCACACAGTTACGAACGTACACACCTCCCTCAAAATATATATACACATGTACGCCGATACGATCGAAAAGCTGAGAAAGATTAACATGGCCGCCTGGACTTTGAAGCCCTCACGGTGAGGCTGAGGCAGCCTCGGCGGGGGAAGCATTCGGGTTGGGCTGCCTCGTTAGCTTGATGGCCACCCTGTTCTGCGGCAAAGCAGGCGTTCACACAGGAGCCTCGGCCACGCCCAGATGCACGGGTGTTATAATGGTGGTGGTGGTGAGGGTGGTGGTGGTGGAGGTGATGATGATGATGATGATGATGATGATGATGATGATGAAGAGGAGGAGGAGGAGGAAAAAGATCAAAATAATAATGGTTAGTTATATCAACAATACTACTACAACTACTACTACTACTACTACTACAGCTACTACTACTACTAATAATAAAACGAATAATAAAAATAACCATGATAATAATATAATGAACAAGTCATTACGCTGCCAGTACACGGGTCATACACGGCTTCAAAGGCGAATACGTAACTTTAAGCCGTAAGAACTTTTTTCCCACTCAAAATTCCCGGTATATTATTCAATTTCAGTTTACCTTTTAATGAGAGCAACTTTTCTGCCAACATTTTTACTGGTAAATGAAAAATACATAATTAATTTTGGCACGCTTTCCGCCAAAGCTGACCAGCGGACACTGACGGGCGCGGGAGGCGGCGACACCGAGAAGACAACCAACGGTGTGGCCTGAGCCTGACGCCTCCTCCTGAAACAACGTAGGAAGGATAAGCTTCAGTCTGTATCAGAAAAAATCCATTATAGTAATAACACACACGTTTTCTAAGTGTTTTCAGTATTGTAATTAGTGAAAATATAAAGTATCCACGCATCAAGAACAACGGTTACATCCGACACTGAGGGGAGGCAACAGCAAACCTACCGGCCGGCCCGTGGTGTGCATTCATCGAGTCGTCAAGGTGCTGAGTGCAGCTCGTGCAGGCTTGTTAATCACAGGAAAGGAATTCTGAAATTCATAAGCAATTCGCGTGTCCTCGCGGGGCTGGTGGACAGAGGAGAGGGCTTAAAAATGCGTACATTTTTAAGACTTCCGCGACGTCCGTCCTTTTGTCCATTCCCGAGGCCCGTGGCAAGGGAGGGGCCACTGGCGTGCAGCTGGTGGGGTCAAGAATGTGAGGCGTCATCGGCGTCGGGTGGGGTGACCTATCCTGCACATGTCGAGGTGGTAATACAGCTAATTTCAGGATTTTCGGTCACAAGATCTTAGGTCGGAGTGTGTAGCACCATGACCTTGCACTTTATCCTTTGTCTCCGTGCCCTCCGTTACATGTAGCCTTGATTATGAAGGTCAGTGTCAGGTCACGCAAGGTGAGTGCCACGCACCAGTAGGCAGCACCGATATAAAAATATAATTTGAGTTACCTAGAGTCCGGGTCCTTGGTGCACCACGGGCCATGACGGTGAGTTACTGTTTGTGGCGAATACTGAGCTGAGTCGTTTTTTTTTTTTTGACACAGCTGTGGTGAACGAAAACCCCTTATAGGTATGAATGGAACAAAACGCAATGCAGCACACGAAAACACGATACTTTATGCCCCTAATTCTAAAAAAACGTTAAGAAAAAGCAGTGCAATTTTAAGTTACGACGACTATGACGACTATGACTATGTTGCGGGTCAACATGACTCGCAAGAAGCTGAAAGTGAGTAGGATAGGCTGAAGCTCTCCCGGTGCAGCTGTCTTTACTCTTTCCCCGCAGAAGGAGCGATCATTTGGGGGGTGGCTGCTAAAAAAGGTTAAGAAGAATCAAGGGGGGCAGGGGGACGGAGGAGATCCAGACGGGGGGAAAGAAGGGCTGGTGGAAGGAGAATAAGGTTGATGTGAGCGCCGAATACGATTAATGAAGAACAGAGAGTAGAGGGGATAAAAGTAGGATTAAGAAGCCAGAGGGGTACAGAGTGAGCACGTGAGTAACGATGGCTTGGGCTAAGTAGGGCGGGGAAGACAAGGGGTGTTTTGGAGCGCGGGGCATCTGAAGATTGAGGGGGCCTTGGGGAGGGGGGCATAGGAGGGGAATGGGGGGCTGCGGATGCTGGGTTCACACAGTTTTCCTTTGACGAGCCGTGATCGATTACAGATTCACTTGAATACACTTTTTTTTTTATTTCCTTTCGATAACTCAACTCGGCAACTATTCTTTTTTCTTTCAATTCTCTTTGCACTCCAGTATTTTTCTTTTCGAATCTTCTTCAAAGTCTAGTTCTTTCACACCCACACCTACATACGCTGCTGCTCTGGATTTTTTTTTTAAGTGATACCTTGTCTGTATTTCCATGTGCAATTTACCTCATCTCCCATCCTTATAAATATTTCTTTCACTTTTACTCCTTTTATTCAATTTTTTTCTCACTAAACGCTATTCCCTCACAAACTCGTGTTATTTTTTAACGTACTCACGCTTAATTCTTTCCAACTACACTCGTACGTGTGTGTGTGGGGGGGAGAGGAGGGTTGATTGTGGGCTGGAGTGCTTTTGGAAAACACTCTTATAATGGGTAGGCGGTGGCTGAGTGGTTAGCGTGCGGGCCTAGCATTCACGGCGCCATGGACAACGTCGGTTCGAGTCCCCATGCTACCACCTGGGATTTTTCAGTCACCCCCGAGTGGTCTAAAACTACCCATATGCTGTCCAGAAGACCATCCATCAACCCGGACTCTAGAAGAAACCGTCCAAGTGGATCAAGAATGAGTTCAGGGGGGCAGCATGAGCCATCTGAAAACTTGATCAACCTGAGAAAATTTAAGAAAAGCCCTCAAGACTCGAGAAAAAAGTGAAAAGAAAGAATACAGTGAAATACCCGCATCTGAAGGCCTGAAACACAATACTCAGAGGAACAGAAGGGAAAGGAAAGGGAAGAAGAAAAAACTGAAACAGACGAGGAGCAGTTGTGGGGAAGATCCCGAATAAAAGCAAGAGTCACCGAGGCGGCACAAAGAGTGAGCCGCCGGACAGGGAACACCAGCCGAAAAACAAAGGAAGGGAGGGAGGGAGCCAGAGGAGGGAACCATCCAAAGCGCAGGTGTGCAATACAAAAACTTTAGAGAGAGAGAGAGAGAGAGAGAGAGAGAGAGAGAGAGAGAGAAAATTGGGGGGAATGACCACCGAGTGACACCCGATACACTGCCGAGCTGAGTGGGTGGACACTGGAAACTGCCCATCGCTCTCCACTCCGCCAGAGAATCGAACACGAAAACTCTTGGTTGCGAGCTTGCTAACCACTGCACAACTACGGGAGCCCTGCGTATGTGTGACGCACCATGGTCTGACCACGCAACAAACTAGAGATCGCCGGCCAGTACCCTCTCCGACTAAGCTTGGAGTTCACATATAACCGATCTCTGTCAAGGACTGAAAGCTCTCACCCACACACACCCGCGAGGCGAGGTGTGTGTGTGTGTGTGTGTGTGTGTGTGTGTGTGTGTGTGTGTGTGTGTGTGTGTGTGTGTGTGTGTGTGTGTGTGTGTGTGTGTGTGTGTGTGTGTGTGTGTGTGTGTGTGTGTGTGTGTGTGTGTGTGTGTGTGCGTTTTCTCTTCCTCCCTGCGTGCCTGAAGCCAGAGACAATGGATCTTGAGACAATACAAAAGAACAATAAATTCTCGCGGCGATGTCTTAATTTTTTTATATATACTCTCTCTCTCTCTCTCTCTCTCTCTCTCTCTCTCTCTCTCTCTCTCTCTCTCTCTCTCTCTCTCTCTCTCTCTCGGTGTAACAATACGTCATGCGCCTAATCCTCCCCGCTCACAACGAGGCCGCGGCGGAAGGGTCAGGCAGGTGAGGGATCGCGAGGCTCCAGGCGCCGCGCTGGGGCAGACGGGGAACGCAGAGGCCAGGGAGGGTGTGGGATGGACTACTCTTATTACTCTTACTACAACCACTACCACAACCACCGCTTTTACTACTGCTACTACTACTGGTATTACTACTGATACTACTACAACCACCGCCACCGCCACTACTACTTGGAGATTTACATTATTTTTTTTTTGCTTGTCCAATTCAATATGTTGAGTATAAACCTCCTCGGGAAGAGATTGCTGAAGAAAAGGAGGCACTGACTTTTTCATCGTCTTTGGAAGGTGCGATGAATATTTTGGTTTTCTTCTGTATTAATTTGGATCTTAGATTTCATTCAGCTCTATCTTATTAATTTAGCTTGAAAGTTTTTGATGCCTTATCGTCTTGACATGGCCATTTTGATTTTTTTATAAATACTCTATTTGCCGGCGTCGAAGACGCACCCCAACTTTCAAGTGCTGTATTTTGAAAAAAAAATCTGACCTTTACCAGTTGAATCGCTACATTTTGTGGGTGTTTTGACGACTTTTAGTGCATGCCTACTATATACAATTGGACTAGCACCTTATTATAATCTATATATGGTACAGTACACACCAACACCATTACGTAACAACTCTTACAAAGGTTTGTTTACGACTGGTGACTCTTCGACCGTTAACGGCGCCGATGAACGATGGCCGAGGCAAAGATTTGGTATCAACGAGCACCATATTGTAATAAATATATACAATACAATACAAAGGTAGACCATACAGAGTAGAGACACGCCAACTCTCGACGACAGACCGACTTAGTCGGCTCGGCTGGTGTCAGCCGATAGAGTCGGTCTGTCGGCACCCTGCTACGGGCCTTCATTAGGAAAGGCCCGTGCTCCTCCTATAAGGAGGGAGTAGTCTTTGACAACAACATACATAGTCTTTGTAAATCTTCGTTTGGCTGGCGTCACTCAGCTGATAACAAAGACCGAGACAAATGACACTGGAGTCGCCAACTCCCTCACCAAGACCAAGACACAACCAACACAACAACACTGGCTGCCGTGGATGGCCTATAGGCCTAAATTAGGCGTAGAGAAAATTCAATATTCGGCTTTGAAGACGCACCCCCATTTTTCGTGTTTTATGAGAAAAAGATGCGACTTCGAAGCCGGAAAATCCAGTGCTTCATATAAGAAAAAGCAATCACTTCCACATGCAACACATTGCTCAAAAACTTGTTTTACTTAGTAAGACACTCAACTCATAAGGGTCGGTATCATATCCCCTTTCTCCACAAGGAGACTGGCATTCTCAGATAAATATTTTCAATTACAATAGACAAATTTTTGTCTTACCCAGATTGCAGCTTTATAAATGTGTGAAAATGTTACTCATGATTACTATCCCTCAGCTATTATCATTATTACTAAGTCTTTCTTCCCTTGATATTACCGAAACATATACTACCGCCACTAAAAACATTTTCTCCGCAGCGGCTCCCTCGCCACTCCGCTAAGTGATCCTCGTGCCGTAATGTAATTTGTGAGACTTATTGTGTCCCGCCGCCGCTCTCCAGGCATCAGGAGTAAAGAGAGTCCCCTTATTAAGGCATTCCTCGAGGTCACCCGCCGGGGAGTAAGGACTGTTTCGTAACCAGGAAGTGCTTCAAGTGCAAGGTCCTTCCGGGACATCCTAATATATGGGCTACACTTGTAGGATACGTCCTCGTGTTACGGCAACGCGCGGGTTTAATGAAATTCTCCCATTCCTTTGTTATCACTTCATGTCTCATTTTCTCTTCTTTATAGTCTTATCTTTATCGCCTTTACTCATCCCTTCTGGACAAGACGGTAACTCATAATGTCTCGTGTTATGGTTATTGTGAAGCCTTTGGGCAGCAGCGACGGTGGCTGTGACGGCAGTGTGACGGCTGCCAGAGGATCCCTCCCTCTATGAGACATTAGTTAATTGAGTGATTGGAGTTTGGGGTCATGACGCCGAAATCATTAGGCTGTGGCCGGTGTTCCACGGTTACAGGATGACGACAGGAAGCAATCATCATGGATTTGGTAACCGACAGAGGTTGAAAATATTCCATTAGTAATAGACATGAGCGCAGAGTGGCGTGTGTGGCATCGTATAAGTCAGGGCAAACAGAGAAACGACGGAGAGATGTAATAAAGGCATTTGATGGAGCAGGATAAAATACACTACATCAAACAGAGCTATGCAGGATGTTGAGATAAGCCGTTGATGAGACCTATTATAATTATTAGCATATGAGTAAATTACCGCCGTCATTACTGCCACTCCTGTACTGTTAAAAAATGCTTCCTATATTGTTATCGTTTTTCTAGATTATTTTTCTCGTTAGACAAAATATGTACACCGCCACCACTAATATTACGACCACAACCATCCACACCTCAACGAAACGCACGTAAGCTATGGCGGAAACTTTCAATTATCAAAAGTTTAGTATAAATTTAAAAGCAGAGACGGACATTCCGGGGTGGCCACAGGGGCTGGAGCGGCGAGTCCGGGACGCTCGTCTTTAGTGTCGTGGGTCCTTCACCTTTTGATCGGCTCGGTCCGCCTTGCCTCGCCTCGCCTCGCCGCGCCCGCTGCCTCAACAGGTCCGGCAGTGCACGTGTAGGGGTGAACACGTGTCGCCGCTCGGGTCCAAACTGAATAGCGTCCAGGAATACGCGAATAAAAATAACGTGTGTGCTGAATAGAGGCTGACAAGAGTTTTCCTTTACCTACAAATTGAGGACCATTTCCTAAAATATAGTGAAAAAGAAAGGAAAGCAAGACGAGTTGCTAGTGGTTGATTCAAAACATATTGCGAATTCCTCCGTTTCATGTTTTTTTCCCTTACACTTTCTTTCATCCCTATTTATCTTTTCTCTCAACGAAGATGGCAGCAATGAGGGGGAGTCCTCGGCGGTTTGACTTGCACACATATCTACCTACGCGGGTCTCAATCACAGAGTTTCAAGCCTGGCATCAGAGGAACAATTTACACAATCAAAACCACGATGCATACTGTCCGTGGTCCAGAGTTCCGTGCTCCCCATCGATACACAGCCTGCTCACTTCTACTGTTTGGTACATGAAAAACAAAACAAAACAATTAACATCCCAAACCGTTGCGCGCGTAAAGAAGTGCCTAAACTGTGCTATAATTCATTCGCTATACTCGCGTGAAAATTGTTCTCTGTTATCAATTTGACTTTATTGTGGTACGCGAAATTAAAGGCGAAATTATGTTTAAAAATACAGCGCTGCGTATGCTACTAAAATAAATGTTACCTATAACGCCGCTTTATTGCACTTGTCGATGACCTTCGCCAGAGATGAAACAGATTCGCTCAATAGTTGTGTGTTTTCCGCCGCGCTGGCCGCTGTGACGGGCGGACGGTCGGGCACAGCCACAGAGAGACGGACGGACAGAAACGGATGGGCCGACACAGACACACACCCGAATACGGAATGAGTTCGGAAAAAAATAGAGGACGACATGCACGGGCAGAGACATATATAGAAGCACACACACACACACACACAAACACACACACGGACGCAAGACTGCACACTCACAAAGAAATAAGAATTGGCCAAACGATGGTTATCTGTTGCAAGGGTGTGTACAAGCATTGGATTCAGTGTCCTTGTAACATTATCTCCCGCACTGCAGGCAGCAACGAGTATCACTGCAGTGCAAGCTGAAAATGTTAACCTCAAACTTTTTAGTGTGAAGGGGACTGCGGTTCTGTGAGCACGGTGCTTGGCTTGCGACCCAGCGGCTAAGGGTCCAATTCCGGCACACAGCAGCGTCCCGGTAAGAAGAATAGTGCCCCTTCGTAGCCTTAGCAGAGCAAAGGCCGAGTGGCTTAAAACTACCCACATGCTGTCCAGAAGACCACCTATCAACCCGGACTCTAGATTCTAGGATTAAAGATGAGCTCCGGGAGGGCAGCATGAGCCAATGCAAGATGGCGCCACTATAAACACTCGCCTGCGCCAGAACGGGCTGGGCCGACCATCAGGACCCACCGGGAAGAAGCCTTGGGCCGACCATCAAGCCCCACCGGGAAAAAGCCTACCGGCGCTATAGGCCACGACGTAAAAAAAAAAAAAAAAAAAAAAAAAAAAAAAGTGGTAAAGGCCTCATAGTTTGGAGAGTTCTTCAATCTTTAATCACCTTGAAACTGAAGATAAAACTAAGACAAACACAAAGCAAAATATCAGACAGTACTCAAGTATAATCATCATCTGAGTTACTGCCATGGCTTGTTACGCTTCCTCCTCTATATTTCACGGGACTGTGCACTTCTAAAAATTTACCTGTCAAGGCATTCCACTCGTCGTCGATTGTGCTAACATTTATTTGGACCCAGGCTGCAGGAAGTATAGCAATTCACATCCTGGGCTGAAGTTAGACTTTTACAATCTGGTTACCACGGATATATTATCAGTTAAGATTTGTTCCGTAATCGTCCTGAGGAGGAGGAAGAGGAGGAGGAAAAATAGAGGAAATTTGAGAAGAAAATGGACCAAAGAAAGGAAGGAATAAGAACATTGCACTTGCCGAGAAGCAGGAGGAGGAGGAGTAAAAGGAGAAGGAGGAGGAGGAGGCGGAGGAAGAGGAGGAGGAGGAGGAAGAGGAGGAGGAAGAAGAGGAGGAGGAGGAAGAGGAAGGGAGGAGGAGGAGGAAGATAACAAGCCCCCGGAGGCCCGCCAATGGAGTAATCCTGTTAAGATAACTTTTCTCACCCGCTGAAAGATGAAAGAAAAAAATTACGTCGGAAGTTTTAAAAAAGAAAACTGTGACAAATGTTTTCCGGGAAGATAAGCAAAGGCGCGGGAGATCTAGAAAAAAAAAGAGTGAAAGGAAGCGCAAGATGACTGATTTACTTGGGAATAAAAATATGATGCTGCAGGAATTTCTTTTTGCAAGTTTGGGGTAAAATATTTAGTTGCCTTCTGAAAATGAGTCATGAGCAAACTTTAAACAATATTAATAATGATAGGAATATAGATTAAGATAACTATAATAAAATAACAGTATGAAGAGGACTTGAGAGAGAGAGAGAGAGAGAGAGAGAGAGAGAGAGAGAGAGAGAGAGAGAGAGAGAGAGAGAGAGAGAGAGAGAGAGAGAGAGAGAGAGAGAGAGAGAGAGACAGAGAGACAGAGAGAGAGATAGATAGAGAGAGAGAGAGAGAGAGAGAGAGAGAGAGAGAGAGAGAGAGAGAGAGAGAGAGAGAGAGAGAGAGAGAGAGAGAGAGAGAGAGAGAGAGAGAGAGAGAGAGAGAGAGAGAGAGAGAGAGAGAGAGAGAGAGAGAGAGAGAGAGAGAGAGAGAGAGAGAGAGAGAGAGAGAGAGAGGGGGCCCCATCTGCCATCTACACCCTCGAATTACCATCACTTTTCAGAGGTTAACTTTATCAAATCTCGTGATACTTATTTCTACCTTTTACAATAGATGACTTACTAGCAATTAAAGAGATAACAGTGTGCGTGTCATGGTACATTCCTCGGTAGGTTTTTAAATATCTTTTTGGTCTGACAGTTCTATCGAGAAAGACAATATTGTGAAGACGACGGGCGGCAGATGATGAAAGGGTTCCGGGGATAAAATGGAAAGCAGGAAGGATTGGAAGAGGCAGAGTCGGCTGAGTTACGGAGGACTGAGACGAGGAAGCACACACTCACACACACACACAAAAAAAAAGTGAGTTATTAAAATGAATAACGAATATGAGCTGCGTCGACTTAGTATCAAAGGCTGCTTAAGTTTGAGGGATACGTGGGTGGGTTAGGCGAGTGTCACCTTCGTCATTGCTTTGAATCATAAATACAAGGACCCTTTATTGTTGTTTTTTCATTCCTTGGTTTTGTCTCGCTTTCCTTTCTGGCGTGTCAGTGTTAGCTTCGTCACAGCTTTGAACCATCGAATGCCAGGCCCATTTATTGCTTTTTGTGTTCTTCGGATTTTGTCTCGTTTTGCTCTGCTTTTTATATTGGTTGTGGAATTCCGTGACCGCGTCGTTTGGCAGGATTCCGGTGTCGGCGGTCGTCATGCGAATCGGATCCAAATATAGTAAATGGAGGCTGCTGGACATGGGAATCCTTTTGTTAGGGTTTAGATTTTCGCTTCGTGTTGTTTCTTTTTTGTTCAATCATGAAGTATTGTAATTGAAACGGGAGCGTGGACGTGGCAGCGGGGAACTTCAGCTGTCACAAAACCAATTCCGTTGTGCATCCTCCCTCCGCAAGGCTGATTGGCGGCGAGATGGCGAGGGTCCGTACCTTTGGCTACTGGCTATACGAGTACAGTGTAGCCTCCCTCGCATGGCACAAATAGGGAGATAAAAATGTTCTCCCCTCTCTGGCTGGTCGGGACTCCAAGACTACCTGCACTGCCTTTCACGGGTGGTTGGCAGCAATGAAAAGAACGAAGGCGTCGCGAATTCGGGCGTCACACCGCGTATGTCCTTTCGACTATATATACTTAACTGAGGGTTTTCCACCAATCAACCGGCCACACACGTATTTTTCAATGTATATCAAAGGAGTAAAGTTGTTTGAGAATAAGAGGACACAAAACAATTTATGGAGGAGTTATATTGGGGATCAGCGGTCCATCTTTGGTATGAATAACTTTGTGGATCAGCCAACCGGTAATAATGCTTTAAAGTACTTGATCAGTTTACCTAGCAGGAAATATATTAAATAATTACCGAACGCTTTCCAGAAGTACACTCACTTAAAAATGATGCAGTAATTATTCATCATAAATTATCACGCCAACAATTACAAAGTTCGGGTGAATAATGCCTCGCCGCTTAGCACACACACGCCGGACCTCCCTTCTTCCTCCTCACACGTGATGACCTCGTATTAGTCTGTGCGATTTGAAAATGAAAGTTTCACCCTTTGTGCGAGCTGCCACGTTGTGGATTTAATGACAAAGCGGGGTTGGCAAGAAAGGGGTCAGCGTGATGATTTTTCCTCCTGGCAGCCTCTCGCCCGTTTCCTCAACAATGGCCGCGTATTACATAACTTTGCGAATAAACAACACGCTGGACGCACGCCGCAGTGCATGACAGTGAGCCTCGCCTTCGTGGATGTGTTGACACCTGCTTCAGCACTGGCTGACACCTACCACTTATTCCCTCAATCTCCAAATTACTGTTTGGCGTTGACAGTATCGAGCTTCGCAAAAACTTTAGCAAGGCAAAACTCAGCAATTTGTAAGCTCCCTTCCGCTATTTGCATTATCTGTAAAGCAGGCGCGAATATATATATATATATATATATAGATATATATATATATATATATATATATATATATATATATATATATATATATACACCCCCACACACACACACACACACACACACACATTAAAGCAACAGGGCATGACGGAGGGTGAACATGTCAGCGCAGGACGTGAGGGGACAGGTGCAACACAAGGCTTCCGCGTGTCCCGCCAATCACAGGCTTCGTAATTCGATCAAAAAGATTTATATTCACTCGTCCAAACGGTATTTACGTGTTTGAGTAAGAAAAATCAAATATATCTGCATTGTAACTACCGGAAGAGAGAGAGAGAGAGAGAGAGAGAGAGAGAGAGAGAGAGAGAGAGAGAGAGAGAGAGAGAGAGAGAGAGAGAGAGAGAGAGAGAGAGAGAGAGAGAGAGAGAGAGAGAGAGAGAGAGAGAGAGAGAGAGAGAGAGAGAGAGAGAGAGAGAGAGAGAGAGAGAGAGAGAGAGAGAGAGAGAGAGAGAGAGAGAGAGAGAGAGAGAGAGAGAGAGACACTACATTCCGGAAGGCCACGCGTCAGCACTTCCTTGACACTTCCACTTGAGAAACTAGGAAGCTCTTAAGACGGTTATGATGTGTGTGTGTGTGTGTGTGTGTGTAAACCCTGCGTAATACAACCCATGCCGAGAAGGTCACATAACGCCCTCCTCCTCCTCCTCCTCCTCCTCCTCCTCCTCCTCTTTCTCTTCTTCATCATCTTCCTCACGACAGACTTTTCCAATTCACTATAGTATTACCGCGCCATTGTCTCCTCCTCTTTTCCTCCTCCTCCTCTTCCTCTTTCTCTTCCTGTTCCTCCTTTTCCTATTTCTTTTTTTCACTTCCTCCTTCTCCTCCTCCTCCTCCTCTTCCTCTTTCTCTTCCTGTTCCTCCTTTTCCTATTCCTTTTTTTTTCTCTTCCTCCTCCTCCTCCTCCTCCTCCTCCTCCTCTTCCTCTTTCTCTTCCTGTTCCTCCTTTTCCTATTCATTTTTTTTCCTCTTCCTCCTTCTCCTCCTCCTCCCCTACTCTTTCCCTTTCTCTTTCTCTTCCTTTTCTTATTCCTTTTTTTTTCTCTTCCTTCTCCTCCTCCTACTACTACTCCTCTTCCTCCTCCTACTACTACTACTCTTAATCTTCCTCCTCCTCCTCCTTGCTGCTTCCGGTTCTCTTTCTAATGCTGCAAATAAAGTCCTTCCTCTTCTCTCGACAAGTTAAGAACCAAATTTTTTAGGTTACTCTATCCAACCGCTCCACCTTCTTTCCACCTAGGATCCGCTCCATTACCAAACAGTGACCTTCTCCTCCTCCTTTCCTCTTGATTTTTTCTTCTTTCTGTTCCTCTTCCTCCTCCACTTTCTTCTCATCCTCGTCCTCCTTTTCCTCCAAGCCTCGCCGGATCAGCCTCCCCCGAGGGTGACGCTGCACATTAAATGATTTTTTCTCACTTTTTTGCGGAATACTCGAGGGAGGAAGAGGAGGAGGAGGAAGAAGCGGGGAAGTGAAGGTGGGAGATGGGAGAATAGGAGGAGGTGCTTGCGGGTGGAAGAGGAGGAGGAGAAGTGGGAGTTGGAGGGGGAAGAAAGGATTGGAGATGGAGGAATAAGAGGAAGAGGAGGAGGAGGAGGAGAAAGAGGTCAAAATGATCATACTAAGCTAGAATCTCTCTCTCTCTCTCTCTCTCTCTCTCTCTCTCTCTCTCTCTCCAATTACTTTACTATTTAAATCCAACAATGGCAGTTAATGCATCGGTAACAACAGACACACAAGCTAATGAATTGAAGGGATCGCTGGAGAGCAACAACTCCGACGGGATCAATCAGTGTGTGTGTGTGTGTGTGTGTGTGTGTGTGTGTGTGTGTGTGTGTGTGTGTGTGTGTGTGTGTGTGTGTGTGTGTGTGTGTGTGTGTGTGTGTGTGTGTGTGTGTGTGTGTGTGTGTGTGTGTGTGTGTGTGTGTGTGTGTGTGTGTGTGTGTGTGTGTCATGGCTCCTTTTGAATTTAGGCGAGTTTACAAATT
Source organism: Eriocheir sinensis (assembly GCF_024679095.1). NCBI lineage: Eukaryota > Metazoa > Arthropoda > Malacostraca > Decapoda > Varunidae > Eriocheir > Eriocheir sinensis. The sequence continues at coordinate 218,932 of NW_026111685.1, forward strand.
ATTATTCTGTTTTTCATTAATTCTCCATTTTCTATATAATATTCTTCTCTTCCTCCTCCTCCTCCTCCTTCTCCTCCTCTCGTCCTCCTCCTCCTCTTCCTCGTTCCATTCTTTCCTTCCTTCCTTTCTCGTCCACCCATTTCCGTCCTTTTACTCAGCATTCTCATATTCACAAAAGTCTGATATTTATTTTAAGACTGGGAATGTTAATGTTGTTCAGAGTGTTTGTGTGTTTGTAGGTACGTGTCAGGCTTTTTTTTTTACCTTTCAAACTGTTACTAATTATTTTTTTTCTCTCTTTGTTCCAGGTGAGTGATGGTGCGGAGGGCGTGTTGGCGTGATGGTGGTCAGTGTGTGAGTTAACGTAGATATATACTTTCTTAAGTCTATATTGTTTTCCTACCTTTCTTTTTTTCCTACTTTTCTTACTTTTTTTCCTATTTTTTCCTACTTTTTTGTTACTTTTTCCTATTTTTCCCTATTTTTTCCTACTTTTTTTTCTTACTTTTTTTCCTATTTTTTCCTCCTTTTCTTTTTATCTATTATTTTCATACTTTAATTTTTTCCTCCTTTTCTTTTTTTCATTTTTTCTTTTTCCCTATTTTTTTCTACTTTTCTCCGACTTCTTTTCCTGCTTTCTTTTTCTTACTTTTTACCTACTCTTTTTTTCTACTTTCTCTTGCTTTCTTTTTTCCTATTCTGCATCTACTTTTCGTCTGTCTGTCTGTTAATCTGTCTGTATTTCTCTCTCTCTCCTCGCCATGAAGAAAGGACCCTAAAAGCTTCTTGGAAAATTAACTTAAGGTTTACTTATATTGTCTGTATGCAAAAGGGAGCCGGCCATTGATCTTTTCTGCTTCAAGGTCTTCTTTTAATTACTGCACTTTATCTTTTCTTTTTCTTCTTCTCTTTCCACATTAAGAACCGCTAAATTTCTGTCTGCCTCTGCCTCTCCCTCTCTTTTATATTTTTTTCCGTAATAAAAAAAAATAATCGTAGGGCTTCAGGAGGAGAAAGACGAAAGGGGAGTAGCCGGAAGTATACACGTGTACACACACACACACACACACACACACACACACACACACACACACATGCATGCACTGGGTTCTGCACACGACTGTTTCATTTTGTTATTGTACTATCGTGTGTATGTTTGCGTGAGTGAGTCTGTCATGTGTGTGTGTGTGTGTGAGGGGAGGGGGGGGGGGGGTTCCTAGAATTTTTTGAGCATATGTATTTAAGAGTCACTTGTGTTTGATTATGTTTAAGTGGTGACTGAGTGATGGCCTGAGATACGCGGACCAGCACGATGTAGCTTGAAAATTTACGAGTGTTACCGAGGAAAGCTGAAGTAATTGATATGTAGAGAGTGATTAATGAACTAACTCAAAGAATTCTGATGCTGACGGACTTTCAGTAATCCTTTGACATGATCATTACGGTAGGAGCGAGAAAAAAAATACATAGAACCGAAAGCGTCAAACAGAAAACCATACTGAAGTCATAATTATCCATAATGTTTAACTGATCACCACCAACGCAAGACACTACAAAATTACCCAAACACTGCTAAACTAACCACTAAAACAGAAACAAACGAACAAAACAATTAAATAACACTATAAAAAACATATGCACGACACCAGAGGGAAATGTATTCTCCGATAAAGGTCAAACAATCATTGGGGCAAAAAATATATCGAACAAAAATAAAGGAAAAAATAAAATGAATAAACAAAAATAACCTGACCCAGCTCCACCGCGGCCCTTTCGTGAGTCACCTGTCCCGCCCGAGTCCCAGGTGAGGCGTGGCTGCCCTGACTCCCCACCGCCACTGCCCACCTGCCTGCCGCGGGAGTATCTCTGAAGGCAGGTAATAGTGACTTCCGCAAGTAATTAAACATGCTCTCTCTCTCTCTCTCTCTCTCTCTCTCTCTCTCTCTCTCTCTCTCTCTCTCTCTCTCTCTCTCTCTCTCTCTCTCTCTCCATACGCCGCTTCATACCTTTCCTTACCCCAAATTTTCCCCGGATATAACCTCGTCTCCCTCTCCTTCCCTCTCATAATTATTCCTCCCATTACATAAACCTCCACAGTAATCCCCTCTTCTCTCCCAACACGCGGCAAAGGTCATAGTGTTCAACCTTATTCTCTCTCCCTCCTTCCCACCTTATTCTCTCTCCCTTCTTCCCTCCCTTCCTCCCTCTCCTTCGTTCCTTTTCCCTCCCTTCTCCCTTCGCTCTCTCTCTCTTGGACATAAAGACTCTGCAATATTACTCCTTTCGCCTGTTTGCACTGTGATATAATATTATTAGCTTGGGGTACGCCGCGGAGGAGGGGAACGAGGGGGGAATGGAGGGAAGGATTAGGGAAGGGGGGGGGATGGGGGAAGGCAGGGAAGAAAAGTGGGAAGCATGGAGGATTGAGTGTTTTATACCGGGAAAGGAAGGAGGGAGAGTGGTATAACGATTAGGGAGAGGAGGAGGAGGAGGGAGGGGGAAGGAGGGGAAGGGGATGAAAAGAAGGGGGTAGGTCATGAGTGTTGTACATGGAAAAAGGAAAGGAGTGAGAGAGAGAGCAGAAGGTTGAAGGAAGGATGGAAGGGGATGAAAAGAGGGGGGTAGGTCATGAGGTGAGAGAGAGAGAGAGAGAGAGAGAGAGAGAGAGAGAGAGAGAGAGAGAGAGAGAGAGAGAGAGAGAGAGAGAGAGAGAGAGAGAGAGAGAGAGAGAGAGAGAGAGAGAGAGAGAGAGAGAGAGAGAGAGAGAGAGAGAGAGAGAGAGAGAGAGAGAGAGAGAGAGCAAAAAGTTGAAGGAAGGAAAAAAGAGAAATACAAATAAAGAAAAAGGAAAAGATAGAGAAAAGTAAAGAAAGAAAAGGAAATAAAAAGTTAGTAAAAGGTAAAAACAGAGGTGGTGTTTTATGTATGCAAAGTAAAGGGAGAGAGAAGAAAAATAGGGCGAGAGGAATGTTATGCAAGGGGAGGAGAGGAAGGGAGGAGAGGAGGGAAGAGAGAAATAAATGAAGGGAGAAAAATGTAACCTATACGTTGGGGGAGAGGAGGAGGAGGAAGGGAGGGAGAGAGGCAGAGAGGGAGGGATGATTAATTGAGTTATAAGACAGAGGAGAGAGATAAAAAAAGGGAGAGAAACAAGATGGAGGAACGGAGGAAGGTAGGAATGTTACATAATTAGGCCGGAGGGAAGAAGGGAGAGAATGGAAGTAAAAAGGAATGAAGGAAAAAAGAAAATGGCACGTGAAAAGAATAGAAAGAAATGAAGGAATGAAAGAAGGCAGGGAGGATAAAGATAGAGAGGAAGGAAGGTAGAAAGGAAGGAAGGAAAAAGTGAGGGAAGAAAGAGGGAAGGAAGGAATAAAAGAATGGGAGGAAAGAAAGATTGGGGGAGTGAAACGATGTAGTAAGGGAGAGACAGTGAGAGGAGGAGGAGGAGGAGAAAGAAGTGGAGGAGGAAAGAGTGGAGGAAGGATCGAGGTGTAAGGAGACGGGAGGAAGGAAGAATGGAAGCAATTAGTAAGACGGGAAGAGAGAGGAAAAGACCCTCCACACCGGGATGAGAGAAGTTAAGGAGAATGGAGGAGGCGGAGGAAGAGAGGGGGTGATGGTGAGGAGGGAACATGGAGGCACGGAGAAGCAGGCAACAGAAAGTGTATTGGCTTATTGCGTTGTTGCCTGATTGATTGGTTTTATCCTTTTGTCAGGAGCTTCGTTAACGGGCGGAATGGATTATAAAACTATCTGAACGTAAGTGCGGAAACGTTCACTTTATTCCTAATGCAATAACGTAGCGGTCAGTGCGATATATAAAGGAATCAGTTGTTTTCGAATGAACTCAAAAATTTCACTGGTGGATAACTTGATTTGAGAAGGAAAAACTGCCGATGTACTACTACTACTACTACTACTACTACTACTACTACTTCTACTAATGCTACTGCTACTACTACTACTGCTACTACTACTACTACTACTACTACTACTACGACTACAGAATCGTGAGGAAAAATAATCCAGCTCATTTAAAAACAATCTCTACGTCAACACTCACTCGTCCGCCCGCGTCCGATTCACTTCAAGGACACGAGACTCAGCCCGTCCTGGTCCTCAGCCCGGGAACTGCGAGTCTGCGCGGGAAAGACAAACATAAGAGTGAGCACACTTCCCCGGGTCTGTCTGTCTGTCTGTCTGTCTCTCTCTCTTTCTCTTTCTCTCTCTCTCATATCTTCATTACGTACTTCATCTCGTCTTCTCTCTCTCTCTCTCTCTCTCTCTCTCTCTCTCAAAATACTTATGTTATCTTCTTTCAATGTTTCTTTTTTATAGTTTCTCATCGCGACCCAAGAACTTATAGAACTCATACGACTTAACAATTTCCTCTCGAGCTCGTAACACACACACACACACACACACACACATCTACCACCACTAAAGTAATCATCAACGTCAACAGTGCCTGAAGCTAAATCAATAACTATAAAAAAATCCTTCATCTACTCACGTCGCACCTTATATAATATTAACAAAAAAAAGTAAAAAAAATAATAAGCCGGAGTAAAAAGTCGGAGAGGAAATTCTATATAAAAAAAGTCCAAAGAAAAACATTCCGAAAAGCCGCAAAGATTCTGAGTAACAAAGATTTCAAAAGAAGTGAGAAGGAATGCGAAAGAGTGACTGAGGATTATCGTTATTCTTCGTATTTTATTTCCTGCACGACCGATATTAAGAAGGAGGAAGAGAAAGAGGAGGGCGAGTAAAAAGATGAGGGGACGGAGGAGTAACACAAGGAAGAGGAATAGTGGTAGACGATGAGGGATGAAGAGGAGGATAATGAGGGGGAGAATAAAGAGGAGGAGATGAAGTAGGGACGTGGGAGAAGGAGGAAAAGAAAGGGGAAGATAAACGAAATGAAGAAGGAAAGAAGAGGAGGAGGAAGAGTAGTGGAAAGACAAGGGGACGAAGGAGGATTATAAGGAAGAGGAGGAGTAGAAAGTGAAGGAAGAGGAGGAAAAAAGGTGGACGATAACGAGGAGATGAAGAAGGAACGGGGAAGAAAGTGGTGGAAAAGAAGGGAAAATATAAAGAGGAGAAAATGAAGAAGGAGCGAAGGATGAGGAAAAAGAGCAGCAAGAGGATGAAGGAAGAGAAGGAAGGGGAGCAGTAAGAGAAAAAAGAGGAGCCGCAGTAAGAGGAGGAGGAGGAGGAGGAGAAAAAGGAGCAGTAAGAGGAGGAGGGGGACGAATAGGAGGAAGAATAGGAAGAAGAGGAATAGGAGCAGTAGGAGGATAAGGAGGAGGAAGAGGAGGAGGAGGAGAAAGCGAAGGAGGAGGAGGAAGATGTAATGGGTACTAGAGGCGAAGACTGAAGCAGAGGTGCATGGGAGGCGACCATGAAGAGGAGTGATGGAAAGCCGGCCTGAAATGATAATGGCTACCTTGGCTTATTAGCGAGGAGAGGCGGACAAGGAGGAGGAGGAGGAGGAGGAGGTGGAGGAGGAGGACGAGGACGAGGAGGAGGGCGAGGAGGAGGACGAGGAGGAGGACGAGGAGGAGGAGGAGTAATAGTAGTGGTGGTAGAGGGGGTGGTAGTAGTAGTAGTAGTAGTAGTAGTAGTAGCAACAGCAGCAATAGTAGTAGTAGTAGTTGGCGGAAGAAAAGGAGGAGAAGGAGGGGGAGTGCGGATGAAGAAGTGAAGGAGTAAGAAGATGGGGAGAAGGAGAACGAGGATAAAGAGAAAGAGGATGAAGAGGAAGAGAATGAAGATAAGTAAGAGAAAAAGGATGAAGGTAAATACAAAAAAAAAAAAAAAAAAAAAAAAAACAGTTAATGGTAAAATCAATTACTTAGGGACAAATTCGCGGATAACTTTTAATCTCCAACTGCTTTTGAAATATAAATCACCCACTGACCCTCTGTAAGGTCCAGCATAAGAGAGCGCTGCCTCCCAATAGATGGCACCACGGCTTGGGATCGAACGGGTGACAAGGAGTTAGGGAGTCATGACCTTTACCACTCCGCCACCAGTGAGGAGGAAGTGGAAGAGTGTAAGAGAAGGATGGGTGATAAGAATGCGTTGGAGGATGAGGGGGAGAGAGAGAGAGAGAGAGAGAGAGAGAGAGAGAGAGAGAGAGAGAGAGAGAGAGAGAGAGAGAGAGAGAGAGAGAGAGAGAGAGGAGGAGGTGGGGGTTGTGGGGGGCGGAGGGGGGGAGGATACGTGATTTGATGCAGAAAGTTGTGTCTGGTGCAGAAGTTAAGTTGGTGATGACTCTGAACAAACACACTAACGACGACGCACATCAACCCTAATGAAGGAAAACTACGACGAGGACAACGACGACGACAACACCACTACCACCACCATCACCACCCCTCATACCCCACCCCACCCACCACCACTACCACTACTACTACTACTACCACCATCAACACCATCACCACCACCTCACTAGCGCCAAAAAACAACAACAATAATGAAAACAATACCAACAGCGGAAAATAATACAGCGACTAACAAGAAAATAAAGACTTTGTATATTATTTTCATCAGGTTACGTGGTCCATTTTGAGAGAGAGAGAGAGAGAGAGAGAGAGAGAGAGAGAGAGAGAGAGAGAGAGAGAGAGAGAGAGAGAGAGAGAGAGAGAGAGAGAGAGAGAGAGAGAGAGAGAGAGAGAGAGAGAGAGAGAGAGAGAGAGAGAGAGAGAGAGAGAGAGAGAGAGAGAGAGAGAGAAGAGGATTAGGACACCCTCACCAAGGCGGGAAGGCACGGACGGACATCATAAAACACGTGTCGTCCGTGTCCACGTCCGTACCCAATGCCTCACACAACCTATCTTCTTGCTCTTCTTTCTGAGTTTATTTTCTCGTACAGGTTTTATGCATCCCTTTCTTTTCCTTTGGTGTCCCCTTTCTTAACAAGTGTCTCTCTTAACTCGACGTGCCTAATGCCTCTCCACAAGCCCTTATTTTCTTTCCTTTATGACCTTTTTTTTCCCCCGCGTTTGTTTTTTGCATTTACCGTTTACCGTTAACCGTTGATGAGGTTTCAGGCCCCGCTCCATTGTCACAGCAGCGCTCCGCAGGGCCGTCACCAATAATGATGTTAGCCTCAATAAAGGTCCTCGATATGCACTTAATCACAACGCCGTAGTGAGTGAGTGAGTCTTAATTGCTTTCATGGATAACCTACTGATGTCCTTTTAATAAACATGGCATCATTAAAGTCACTTGGCCTTGTTTTGGTTGGTGCTAATCACAATATCTTTCCTTTTTATAGTATCACAAATATCCATTGTCTCATTTTCCATTTATCTGATATTTTCTACACAACACTGGTCATTCGCTGAGTGGTTGATTTCAGGCTTCTTGTATCTCAAACAATTTATGCCATGGAGCAATCTTTTGATTTATGATCACCAGCGCACTTGTAACATTTTGGGCTTTTCCATTGTTCTTGGCAGTGCAGTTGGCCTCAAGACGGCCGTATCTTTGACAATGGTAACATATGATTGCATGGTATCTATCTCTCACAGTGGACACTCCCCATTCTAGTTTTATCTTGTCATGATGTTTATGAATCAACTGTTTAACAGTTGGATCACATTTGAAAATGCAGTGCATTGTGCCACCAGCAGCAGGCTTGCTAAAAATCTTTCAATTTTCCCATCAACTCCAGGAATAGTGTAGGAACTCATTCCTACACTTGCTCTACATTTTCGAATTTCTGAGCTGCTTCATTCTTTGTGTTCTCATCAAAAAACTTCATAACAATGTTACCTCCATTCGTGAATCTTGAATCAGTAATCTGAATGCCTTGTAATGCCTGGGAAACTTCCTTTTTTATCTCAGTAGCCTTTTTGTCTTGATCAGAGGCCTTCACGACAAGGAGATTCTTCTTCCCCTTGCGTCTTGCTACGTCAGCAAAACTGGCGCGACCCGACTCTGCCTGCTCATCACAAATCACGCCTGCCACCTCACTCAGCCTCATCTTTAACCACAGATATTTCTTTAGGTAATTCTTGCTTGAATTTATCCAATTTTTCAACGATGTTGGTAGCGAGAGACGCTTTATGAAGACATGGAGTGCAAATCCAGTTTATTTTAGGTACATTATTCTGCTTAACTCCAGTCAACCTTGGACACAAACAGCCTGTAATCCACTTCTCGCCTGTGAAATCTTCACAGACAACATAAATCTCTCAGACTCCTGGTTCTGCCCGCTATTGTCGACTCAGCAGTTCCAAGGAGCAAGGACCTCACGCCGACACGTCCTCGCCCTACCACTCACTCACTCACTATGATTTGGTCGTATTATAAGACATTTCGTCGTCCAAGAACACATATTTGACAAGACTTTTGTAGTTGTGGGCATTTCCAGTAATAGTTTTATGACCCTGGTGGTAGCTTGACCCTTCTTCTGTACCATGAACCTGAAGAAACACTCATTAGAACCCGACTGACCTCCTCTTTGACCTTTAGAAATATATGCTGTGAGAAGCGAAAGTGTCTCATAATACCGACCTAAGTGTTTATCTTTTTTCTCCTTTTTGACCTATTCCTCAGTTTGTATCTTCCGCGTGCGTCTATGTACCTAATGGCTCTCCACACACACTCTTTTTCTCTCTTTTTCTGGCATTTTTTCGCTCGTGTTTGTTTTTCGAGTCTCTATGTATGTCTTTTTTTCTCCTCCTTTCTGACCTATTCCTCAACTTGTGAATTCCGTGTTTGTCTGTGTCTGCAGTGCCTCTCCACACACTCTTTTTTTCTCTTCTTTCTAACCTTGTTTCGATCGTGTTGTTTTTTTGCGTCTCTATGTATACCTCTCACGAACTCATTCTCTCTTCTTTCTCATTTTATTCTCGTATCTTTCTCATTTTATTCTCGTATCTTTCTCATTTTATTCTCGTATCTTTCTCATTTTATTCTCGTATCTTTCTCATTTTATTCTCGTATCTTTCTCATTTTATTCTCGTATCTTTCTCATTTTATTCTCGTATCTTTCTCATTTTATTCTCGTATCTTTCTCATTTTATTCTCGTATCTTTCTCATTTTATTCTCGTATCTTTCTCATTTTATTCTCGTATCTTTCTCATTTTATTCTCGTATCTTTCTCATTTTATTCTCGTATCTTTCTCATTTTATTCTCGTATCTTTCTCCTTTTATTCTCGTATCTTTCTCATTTTATTCTCGTATCTTTCTCATTTTATTCTCGTATCTTTCTCATTTTATTCTCGTATCTTTCTCATTTTATTCTCGTATCTTTCTCATTTTATTCTCGTATCTTTCTCATTTTATTCTCGTATCTTTCTCATTTTATTCTCGTATCTTTCTCATTTTATTCTCGTATCTTTCTCATTTTATTCTCGTATCTTTCTCATTTTATTATCGTATCTTTCTCATTTTATTATCGTACAAGTTTTGCATCCCAAGTTACTTATATTTTTTATTCCTTTCTGACTTCCTACGCTGCACTTGTATACCTTCTTTTTGTATGTTCTCAGTGCCTCACACAAACTGCCAATCTATTTTCTCTTTGACCTTTTCCTTGTAACTATTTTGCATATCTACTTTTTTTATCATTTCTCCTCCTCTCTGACCTTCATCACCTGCCACTCCACCCCACTACCACCACCACCAACACAAACACCATGATTAGGCCACACAAAGCAGTGGCAAGCATGATCTTTAAGACAAGCAAAAGTAAATCACATACACGTAACCTTTGCTGCCTGGGAGGAGAGTTAAATGCCACCTTATAATTTGCTGTCAAACCTCCCTGTCCAGTCTCAGTCTCTCTCTCTCTCTCTCTCTCTCTCTCTCTCTCTCTCTCTCTCTCTCTCTCTCTCTCTCTCTCTCTCTCTCTCTCTCATCCCACGTATGAAAGCGCCAAAGTTACGGGCAGGAAAGGAACAGCGGACAGTGTGTTCCCGAGTTTACCAGTAAAGGGGATAAAGGGGCGAAGATATTAGTTAACTTTCTCGGCGGCAAGATGAACAGAGATGACATGGAAAGGCGCAGCGGCATGACATAGCTAGCAGGTCTTCTTTAGGAGGAGGAGGAGGAGGAGGAGGAGGAGGAGGAGGAAGACGAAGAACAGGGAAGAAGATGGTCAAGAATATGCGGTTGAGGGAGAATTCTAAACTTTCCAGTACTCGTGTTAGTGAAGAGTAAAGGAAGTGTGTTGTGTTTCCGCCGTGTTGCTGTGCTGCGCCGGGGAGGAAATTAGTTTTTTTTATTGTTTGCTCCTGCCGAGGTTTCAATGGAGTGTGTCGGTCGCTGCGGCACACCCCGAACCGCAGACCAATGAACGTAGACAGCTGTTTATGCTTGTGTAACTCTTGACCCTGAACAAACACTGCCCGGGCTAGGATTACGTCATCGTCCTCTAATATATTAATGAGCCTCGCTACTTCAATCTTTTTCAAGCTGTTTTTTATTTAATTAGGGCACCGTACCGCAGAGTTTTAAAGACCAGAACGGAAAAATGTCACTACTTTCTTAATTATGGAAAGACGCTTACGAATTAATGAAATTTCTTATTCATTGAATCACGTCAGTCACCCTAATTTAGCGTCACTATTTCAGATTTTACGTGGACGCGCGGCAGCCCGGGTCACGCCACGCCGGGGTTGAGGGGCGGTGTGAGGCGGTGCGGCGGGCGGCGGCGACGGCGCGTCCCTCACCTGCACGGCTCATTAGCGGCTTAAACACACCTGTAATAACTCGGCGGCTCCGGCACGCGGGGTTCCAGTGTGATGCATCGTCGCTTTTTCGGGTTTTATTGCGGTGATTATGTTTGTTTATACTTTTTGTTGATTCTAAGCAGCAGTTAAACACGCCGATGATAACTCTGAGCTGCCCGCATGCACGCCAGACCGCGCTGATTCATCCTGTCACTTTATGGTTACGATTTCCTTTCATTTTCGTGATCACCATTATGTAGCATTATGATGTTTTTTATAACCTAAGCTGCAGTTAAACGCGCTTCGGGTAAACTTACGTCATAAACAAGACAGGTTGAACTATGGCCAATTAAAGGTTGTATTTTTCTGATTCCTGATGATACATACTTTTTGGTTATGAGATCATAGTTATTTACAAGGCAATATTACATGATGGTGAAGGAGGTGATCATGCCTCACGCGGGGGTCCTCACATGATCCTGCACTGAGGGTATTCAAGCCTTCAATGACGCGACAGTGTTCGTGCTGAGTATTACGTGAGTCCGCTCCATTTATTCGTGTTGAAACACAAATATAATTATGTGAGGTAAACACCGACATGTCTAATTTATCATTTTACTCTCCTTTCTCACGACCAAGAGTTGCGTCGTTGCGATAGGTCGTGGCTGTCGGCGGAGAAAAAATAAAGTTTCAGTATTCGAAGCAAAACGTCACGCCTAAAAACTTGACGGCGGAGTAAAACATTGACGCAACAGCGCGATAGAACGTAATCCCGCAAGTGTTGCGAATTTATTGTTCGCAACACACACTTGTAGGGCCTGAGTCACACCCACCGACTCACCTGTGTGGTTACCAGATCCTTCCTCCCAAAAAATACCCCAATACCCCTTCCCCCAAGGGCCCACTAGGAACAAGATACTAGGTATACTTATAAGAACATAAGAACGTAGGAGTCTGCAAGAGGCCGGGGCCAGTACAAGGCAGATCCTTTGAACCTACGCTTCTGTGAATCTAACCCCACCTAATATCACTGTCCATGAATATATCTAGTCTATTTTTTAATGTAACAATTGTATTGGCACTCACCACATTACTGCTCAGCCTGTTCCACTCATCTACCACTCTGTTAGTAAACCAATTTTTGCCCATGTCCCTGTTGAATCTGAATTTATCCAGTTTAAACCCATTACTCCTCGGTCCTCTTACCAACAGAACCTTATGAATATCTCCCTTATTAAAGCCCTTCATCCATTTATAAATCTCGATCATGTTTCCTCTCACCCTTCACCTTTTTAGAGAATGCAAGTTTAACTGTTTGAGTCTTTCCTCTGAAGGGTTTCCTGGCAAGTCTCTTAACCCTTGAATCATCTCAGTCATCCTCCTTTGCACCGATTCTAACATTTTGATATCCCAGAGGGGGTCAGAGAGGACGTTTAGGGGTCAGGGAGGGCGTCGGGGGAGTCAGGGAGAGCGTGGGAGAGATAGGGGGCAAGTGAAAGAAGTGGGGGGCGGGGGGGGGGCAGGAGTCAACATGTACTTACCCACCCTCCCCTCAAATGCCCCCAAAACCCATCCCATCCCTTCACTTTTTAATTTTTTTTTTACATTCTTACTTTTATTTCCTCGATTCGTCCCAAGCAAAGCCCTTTCCTCTCCTTTATTTTCCTTTTTCGTATTCCTTTTCCTCTCTTTTATATTTATAAACAGCGAGAGAGAGAGAGAGAGAGAGAGAGAGAGAGAGAGAGAGAGAGAGAGAGAGAGAGAGAGAGAGAGAGAGAGAGAGAGAGAGAGAGAGAGAGAGAGAGAGAGAGAGAGAGAGAGAGAAAATAAATAAGATACACCAAGAGCCAACCACGAGATTACCCTTGATAAGCCAATACCCCAAGCTTCCTCGTCCTTTTACATCGGTGGGAAGAACCGTCAAGAAACTACATCGAAACAGGTAGGAACGGGGGGGTCATACGAATTTTGAGGCTCCGGTTCTTCCTCCCCACTTGAACTAATTTGCGAGGTTTTTGAGGGTGAAGTTGATAATTGGGGGAAGTCCCGCTCAGCCCTAACACTGGTGAGACGGAGAAGCTTGACATGGCATCGTTTAGGGGGTGTAGTGAACGGCTTCTTGGAGGGGCGAAGTTGGAGAAGTTGGCAGGAGGCGGAAGGGGAGGAGAAGCACTATGAGAAAGAGGAAGAGGAGGAGGAGGAGGAGGAGGAGGAGAAAGGAGAGCGAGGATACAGAAGAAGAAAAGAGGACGAGGAGAATGGAGGTGGATGAGAAAAAAATGATGAGAAAGAGGAAGAGGAGGAGGAGGAGGAGGAGGAGAAAGGAGCGCGAGGATAGAGAAGAAGAAAAGAGGACGAGGAGAATGGAGTTGGATGTGAAAAAATGAGGATAAAGAAGGACGAGTCAAGAAGAAAACGAGGATAAAGGAGGAGAACGAAGTGAAAAAAAGGACAAGGAGAAAGGAGGAGGAGGAGAAAGGAGGAGGAGTAAAAAGGAGATGAGGAGAAGGAAAAGGGGGATGATGATTATGATGATTATGATGATTACGATGATGAGGAGAAGAAAGGAGGTGGCAGTTAATGAAGATGAAGTGAAGGAGAAGGGGAAGAGGAAGGGGATAAATAACACGATAAACACATCACGAAGAACAAGTCACGGGCTCATAAATAATAACGTGGATAACAAGAGGATATAAAGCCTCACCGGAACACCTGTAGAAGATTAATGACAAGACTCCCACCACTGAAAACGGATACTATGGCGGTGAAGGTGCGCGCTGGAACAGGTAATGGATATGATTTCTAAGGTTACAATTTCCATAAAAGAACTTGCGCGCGGGTACAAGGAAAGGGTATGATTTCCAAGGTTACAGTTTCCATAAAAGAACTTGCCCGCGGGTACAAGGATAGGGTATGATTTCTAAGGTTACAATTTCCATAAAAGAACTTGCGCGCGGGTACAAGGAAAGGGTATGATTTCTAAGGTTACAATTTCCATAAAAGAACTTGCGCGCGGGTACAAGGAAAGGGTATGATTTCCAAGGTTACAATTTCCATAAAAGAACTTGCCCGCGGGTACAAGGATAGGGTATGATTTCTAAGGTTACAATTTCCATGAAAGAACTTGCGCGCGGGTACAAGGAAAGGGTATGATTCCCAAGGTTACAATTTCCATAAAAGAACTTGGGCGCGGGTACAAGGAAAGGGTATGATTTCTAAGGTTACAGTTTCCATAAAAGAACTTGCGCGCGGGTACAAGGAAAGGGTATGATTTCTAAGGTTACAGTTTCCATAAAAGAACTTGCGCGCGGGTACAAGGAAAGGGTATGATTTCTAAGGTTACAATTTCCATAAAAGAACTTGCGCGCAGGACACCTCTCTCCCGAAATTGACCCCTCTTTCGGCCACCTCCTTGGATTCTTTTAAGGAGCATCGAGTAGCGGGCTTTTTATTTATTATTGTTTCCTTTTTTGTGCCCATGAACTGTCTCCTTTGTTGTAAAAAAAAAAAAAAAATAGGGTGCCTTATATAGTGCTAAAACGGTGGAGGCTGAAAAAAAATAGACACAAAGGAATGAGAGGAAGGGAAAGTAAAATAAAAAAGTGAAGAATAAACTTTCAGGTCAGTGTTGCTGCATGGAACCTTCTGCACAAACACTTTCAGAGTCTGTAGTGGACGGAAAACATTGCACTACAGACTAAAACCATGAACCCACAGCCATGTCTCTCTCTCTCTCTCTCTCTCTCCCTTCCTTCCCTTCATGCAAAATTCTGCGCGGGTCGACAGTCGTGTATTTGTGCTCCTCAGTGTTTTGCAAGCCTTCCCTTCTGAATGCGAGACGTTATTAATTTCGATTTCCAATAGTTTTTTTCTTCAGTATATTTACCGCCTCCCCGGCTTGTGTGGAGTCACGGCACGGCTCAGCCCTGTAATCACTCACGGGGCTCGTCAGATCAAAGATTGTTTTCTCTCTCTCTCTCTCTCTCTCTCTCTCTCTCTCTCTCTCTCTCTCTCTCTCTCTCTCTCATGAACATAATGGCAAAGGTAGTCTGCAAGAAGCCGGTTGGTCTATGACTCTATACAAGGCAGGTTCTGTAAGCCTAATCCCACCTCACCTCACTATCCATGAAGTTATCCAACCTCTTCTTGAATGTATCTATGGTATTGGCACTCACAACATCACTGCCAAGTCTGTTCCACACATTCACGATTCTATAGGTGAACCAATTCTTGCCTCTGTCTCTGTTGAATCTGAATTTATCTAACCGAAACGCATTGCTACGTGTCCTACCCGGCTCTTTTACAATAAAATCCCTATTAACATCCCCCCTTCTTAAAGCCCTTCATCCATTTATAAACTTCAATCAAGTCTCCTCGTAACCTTCGCCTTTCTATTGAATGCAGATTTAAATGGATGTCATAAATCTCTCTCTCTCTCTCTCTCTCTCTCTCTCTCTCTCTCTCTCTCTCTCTCTCTCTCTCTCTCTCTCTCTCACCAGTTTTCCAAGGCACTGGATAAATTCTTGCAAGCATAAACGTCTTAATGTAACTATCAAGTCAGTGCTTTCCTCTAATTTACCTCGCAGTTAAAATCTTGCTGTAGGGGTGATCGCGCTTATTCCTGAAGTATAATTCCCTTACTGTACCATTTTGCCTGATTAAACGTCTTTCCGTTGTTCCTGTAAATAGCGCACAACCTATTTGTCAAGTTCTTGTATTTAACTAATATTATCTATCCATCTGATCATTAGTGGTATTAGGAAAATGTGTTTTCGTCTTTATTTTGTTTTTAACCAAGCAACAAATACTTTAGAACACTCCATTCTATTTCAGTCGTTTGCAATATAATCCAGGTTAGGAGTCTCTATTCCAACAACTCGTTTATGTTGAGGATAAACTTTTCTTCCGTGCAAGTCATTAAATGAATCTATTACTGAACTATATTAAGAAAGTAAGACTGATAAACACTATATAACATCAAATAACAACATGAAAAATAACAGCAATGATAATAACACAACTACTGCTACTGCTACTACTACTACTACTACTACTGCTACTACTACTACTACTACTACTGCTGCTACTACTACTACTACTACTACTACTAATAATAATAATAATAAAAATACCTAATGATAGTAACAAAAAAACACAAATTTCACATCTATTATTCTTTGGATGCAATTTTTTCCTCGGACAGTGAAAGCAGACATTCACGTCAAGCTTATTAATGTTAATTGTGAACATTTACTTTTATATTTGCGCAGAGAATCGCCCCTCCGCTAATTTACGCGCACGAGCTTCGGCAAACATTAGAGGGGAAGGCCCGGCGCTGGTCCGTCCTGCCCCCTTACCCTCAGCGCCCCCTCCTCGCACAAAACTGGCCCCCTCCTCGCCCCTTCCTGATATATGTTGAACTTCCCCGCCTCCGTCACACGTATTCCCTGCGTTGAGGCGACACTGCCCTGGTAATCACACTTATTTTGGCAACTTGCACTGTCTCCTCTGCTGTAAAAAAAAAAAAAAATAAATAAAAAGAAATAACTACAAAAAAGTATCACACGCGTTATGTTCACGTCACTGCACGGTCTTGGGTGTGCGGCCTTGACACTAACGATTCCCCTGTTATAATTAGACTGATGAAAATCGCAAACATATCAGCGCGGAGTAACGGCCCTCACATGTTTAGGAGTGCGGAAAAATGTTGTAAAGAAAATAAAATAGTCCGCGAGTTTCTGTGATTGCCTTTGTTTACCTCTGAGTCTGGGGAAGGGCGAATCAAAAGTAGGGGAGGAGGAAGAGGTAGAAGGGGGGGAGGAGGAGGAGGAGGAGGGTGAGGAGAAGGAAGAGAATAAGGGGGAGCAGGAAGATGAAATGAAAAATAGGGGAGGAGGAGGAGGAGAGTGAAAAGGAAGAGGAGGAGTAGGAAAAGGAGAGGAAAAAAAGTATGGGGATGAAGAGGAAGAGTACGGAGGTGAAGAGGAGGAGGAGGAAGAGAATAATGGGGAGGAATGGGAGGAAGAAGACGTAGAATGGGGAGGAGTAGTAGGAGGAGTAGGGGAATGAGGAGGAGGAGGAGGAGGAGGAATGGAATGAAGGGGAAGAGTAGGGGGATGTGAGGAAGGAGGAAAATAAAGGGGACCAAGAGGAGGATATTAAATAAGAGGAAAGATTAAGTAAGGGAAATTGAGGGAAGTTAGGGTAGAAAATATATAAGGGGACACAGGGCAGGGTGTGACAAGGAGCCATGAGGGAAAGGCTGAAATGGGAAAGCAGTGGAGGTGGTGGAAGGGAACAGGAAGGGAGAGAGGGAGATGCAGGAAGAGGGGAGAAGAAGGGAGGTAAAGGGCACATGTGGATAGGAGAGAGGGGAAGGAAGGGAAGACAAAGGAGGGGCTGGTGATGCAAGAGAAAGGGGAAAGGGGGAGAGTGTGCGAAAAAGGAAAATGAAGGGAAGAATGGGAAAGAGAAAGAGAATACTGAATTTAATGATATAGAAAAGGAAAGGGAAAGAGAATATTGACTTTAATGATGTAGAATAGGAAAGAAAAAGAGACTACTGAATTTAATGATATAGAATAGGAAATAGAAAGAGAATACTGAATTTAATGATATAGAATAGGAAAGAGAAAGAGAATACTGAACTTAATGATATAGAATAGGAAAGAGAAAGAGAATACTGAATTTAATGATATAGAATAGGAAAGAGAAAGAGAATACTGAATTTAATGATATAGAATAGGAAATAGAAAGAGAATACTGAACTTAATGATATAGAATAGGAAAGAGAAAGAGAATACTGAAATTAATGATATAGAATAGGAAAGAGAAAGAGAATACTGAAATTAATGATATAGAATAGGAAAGAGAAAGAGAATACTGAAATTAATGATATAGAATAGGAAAGAGAAAGAGAATACTGAATTTAATGATATAGAATAGGAAAGAGAAAGAGAATACTGAATTTAATGATATAGAATAGGAAATAGAAAGAGAATACTGAATTTAATGATATAGAATAGGAAAGAGAAAGAGAATACTGAATTTAATGATATAGAATAGGAAAGTGAAAGAAAATACTGACTTTAATGATATAAATAGGACAGAGAAAAATAATAATGAATTTAATGATATATGTAAATAGTATACGTATATAGATCAGGGGCCCCTCTGTGTAGGCTCAGCACATTATGGATATGTCTGTCTCGGTAATGAAGGCGCATATTCCCTTTACTTTCTCTATTCCTCACGGTGAAAAGCACTCGGTCGGTGTTCTGAGACGCTTCCGCCTCTCATATCAACTCAACTAATTCCAAAGGCCGAGGAGGAGAAGTTGGAAAGCTTCGTTTATTCGGCGCAACATTTGTGGTCATATGCCGGAGAGAGACAGAAGGGGAAGGAATTATAGGAGAAGGGAACAGATCCCAGGAGACGGGACACAACCCACGATTAATACCTGGTACCCATTCACTGCTGGGTGGACAGGGGCGTAGGGTATCGGAAAAGCCGCTCAAATTTTTCCACTCCGCCCTGGAATCGAGCCCGGGCTCTCTCGATTGTGAGCCGAGTGTGCTAACCACTGCACCACGAAGCCCCCTGGCCGAGGAGGAGACTAATTGGGTTCTCAGGTGTTTTTTTCATGTTCATGGTACAGAGGAAGGGTCAAACTAACACCAGGGCACAAATTCCTATGAACGTCTTGTCAAATGTGTGTGATAGGGAGCCGGAATGTGTAAGAATATGGGACAGCTCACAAAAAGTACCCGAAGCTTCTAACTCTTGACAACTTTTAATGTGAGAGAGAATTTGGGCATCTGGCACTTTTGGAGTCTCAGTGTCCTCTGTGTGAGACAAATGCTATGGAGTTTGTGTGATAATGTTTTGTCCTCTCTCTCTCTCTCTCTCACAGCCACACAGAAAGCAGCAAACGTCTCACCCTACAACGGATTTCCCGGCAAGGGGATTAAATAGCATCACAAAGGAAGCTCAGCGTTTACGCCTTGATTTATTTCACTTCTTAAGGAACACACACACACACACACACACACACACACACACACACACACACACACACACACACACACAGCGACAACAAGAGAATTACATAGCCGTTTATGTGTCCATCCAGCGGCTTATCTTCCACATGTGTCAGAATGCAAAGACAAAACGGAGGAGGAGGAGGAGGAGGAGGAGGAACAAAGACGGGGAAGCACGCGACAAGAAAACAAGCCCATGATATCAGTTAATTCTCTCTCTCTCTCTCTCTCTCTCTCTCTCTCTCTCTCTCTCTCTCTCTCTCTCTCTCTACTTCTACTTATATCTTTTTCTCACCTTTTCTTTTTTTTCTTCTTTCCCTTGCCTCCTCTCCCATTATTATATGTTCCTGACCCCACTCAACACCACCACCACCACCACCATCACCACCAACACCACCGCTGCTCGCTTCGTAAAATACAGATACACGATAACGACTCCAAGTCCGTTTCTCTAGCTATACGCAGCAGTCATGTAGTTACTGAGCAAATATCACAACGTTACCCTTGCAAGAACTACTAACTCGGCACCGTCTACATCGCTGTTTTTACTTAATACAACAAACCAAACAACACTTAATAAAAAGAAATGCAACACCCATCACAAAGAAACACACACAAAACCTGATTTTCCCACATGGACGAAAAAAAACGTATTTGTACCAGACTGGATGATAAATATATGTCGGGTAAGAAAGGTTCCTGGTAATGGGTCCGCGGGAGAGGAAGCGTTTGTGGTCCGTGGAGGTAAGTGTGGGGAGCCTAAGCCGCCGCACAAAGGAAGCAGGTGTGAGCTCTTCAGCCCCTCGGCGTCGGGAGGGCCAAAGTAGTGCCCGGGTGGCGTGTGTCAAAGGGAGACTCGCGGGGAATTAAGGAACCGCCAACGAGGAGGGGACAGTTAAGTGGATTCAATGGGGACCTTGCGTGGGGAATATGGGTACACCGACTGGACACGATGGACACACGTACACCTACACACCCACCCACGGCTCTTGAAATTTATAAAGACACACGCACATAATATTTTTTACTTGCTCATTTGTGTTTTTATCGTGTGCGTCAGTAAATGTGCTCTGACGTCAGCTAAGAATTCTCCAGAGTGACGAAGTAATTACAATCAGGTGCATTTCGTCGTTTAAATTAATGACGAGAGAGAGAGAGAGAGAGAGAGAGAGAGAGAGAGAGAGAGAGAGAGAGAGAGAGAGAGAGAGAGAGAGAGAGAGAGAGAGAGAGAGAGAGAGAGAGAGAGAGAGAGAGAGAGAGAGAGAGAGAGAGAGAGAGAGAGAGAGAGAGAGAGAGAGAGAGAGAGAGAGAGAGAGAGAGAGAGAGAGAGAGAGAGAGAGAGAGAGAGAACGATTCGATGCAAGGTAATTAAGTAATTAAAATTATAAAAAAACGGTACAAAAATAGAAAAGAACCCGTGGGAATCAGTGACTCCAACACACACACACACACACACACACACACACACACACACACACACACACACACACACTTTTTAAATATTTCTCAACTATTTATTAAGTCCTTGGGCTGTCTCCTTAACCGCACAATGATGACAGTTAAGACGGTTACAATCGATATCATGTCTCTGGTTAACAGTATCAATTCCTTATGCCACAGCGATCGTCCTTCCTGCATATAATATACTAAATGGTGTCTCACGAGTTTTATTCTGATGCTGCTCTGATGTGCCTAAAGGTAATTATATTAAGACGAATCTCCAGGAAACGGCAATACCTGTAATCATCGTAATGTCTCAGCCACTTGGTCACCACAACACTACATCCCCCTCACGTTCAAACAAGTGATAACCCTAACAACTTACCTAACGTGTATAAAAAATCATTTATCCATATCGATAGTTAACCCAAGGCATTCTTAACATCACAAACACTTCACAAATTCATATTCTCACCGCAAACCTGCATCCTCACGTTCAAACAAGTGATAACCCTGATAGCTTGCCTTAAGAAGTACATACGAAATCACCACTAAACCACACCGATAATGAACACCAATCCTTCCCAACGTAACCGAAACACTCGACACCTAAATTCACTCACTGCCCATCTGTATTCTCACGTTTACACACCTGATAACATGTCTGAAGAAAACATTACACAATCATACCGAAATCAAGCACATAATTATCACAGGTCTTCTCAACATAACCAAAACATTACCTAACTGCACGTTAATAACTTGCACGTAAACAGGCAACCAATATATCCAAACACTTCCCAGCCACTTCAACACTCTTACTCACTCATCAAAACGTACATTCACTCACCGAGACACTCCCCACTCACCTCAACCTTACACACACTCACCCTACAAGTCCTCGAGAGCCCCCGGCAGCGTAACACTCACACGGTCACAAGGATCAAGCCAGACTGTCGAGTGTTTGCCCCGGGGTGTTCGCGATTTCGAGCACGCCAATCACTCGTTAGCACACGCTCCGAGTCACTCCCGCTCGTTGCCTCTTGTGTGTGGCTTGATCTTATTGAAAAGCGAGTAGCACTTTTATTTGTTTTATCTTCAGTTGTGTAATTTTGTAAGGAGTGACTCTTGCACCCTTCCATTTTCAACATTCACACACACACACACACACACACACATACACACACACACACACACACACACACACACACACACACACACACACATAATAAATTCCTAATCCTTTTCATCTTTCCGCCTTCCCATGTTTTAAATAGTTCGCCTTGGAGCACCCGAGCATACTAAACAAGCTCCTAATTAAGCGCAGAAAGCGGCCATCCATTCTTAATCGCGAAGGACGGCCTTGGCTCATATTAGCATCACTTTTCATCACGGGCCAACGATTCGTCATCATTACGCCCGGCAACATTCATCACTCGCCCGCCAACCCTCATCACTCGCGAGAGATGGGGATGCTTAAGAAGAATGAGGCGGGGATGAGATTCGAGACTTCATACGTAACGGGTCCGAATGAAGGTGTTATGGACGGAAAAGAGGCGTGAATGAGCGATGAATTTAAGGGACACGCTGCTGTTGATATCATAAAACGTATTAGCAGAAAAATACATGTATATAACGTATCCAAATGAGCAGCGAATCGAGTATACAGGCACAATGAACAGTTAATATCATGAGAGTATTAGCAAGACAAAGTGGCGTAAGTATATGCCATGTCAACTGCTCGAACACACTACTGATGATATTATGAAAGTATTAAGAAACAGTGACGTAAATAAATACCATGTCCTCTACAAGAACACACGAGAAAATGACGTAAATATGTCCCATGTCAACTACACGAAACAAACTGCAGCTAATATTTTAAAAGTATTAGTAAGAGAAAATGACGTAAATATATCCCGTGTCAACTGCAGGAACACACTCTACTGATAATATTATGAAAGTATTAGTAAAAAGGACTTACAAGAAGGCGCAATAAACAGCGAATTCCTCCAAACTATACAACGAACAATATTTCCCGAGCAGGTGCTACAAGGGTAAAAACAAACAGTGGGACCCAAACAGAGATTAAAAACTTCAATATTAAACGGGACATCAAAGTTACTGTCATCCTACCTGCCTTCATCACTTAGTACTGTACTTTAGACTTGTTAAAAGACGCACTCGGGGAGAAAATGGAGTCGCTGAGAGTCCCCAAATAAAACAAACTTATATTAGTCCTGCAGTAATACCGTGGAGAGGAGGAGGAGGAGGAGGAGGAGGAGGAGGAGGTGCTACAGTGAAGGTAAACTATGCCACTCCCGACGAACCAAAAATAAATAAATAAATAAAAACCCGCAGAGTGACGGAAAATAAATAGAAAGCGGAGGAGGATGATCCCCCGCGGAGCTTTTACGAGGAATCCCTGTTAAAAAAAATGTCATAATTATTGTCTGTAATGCCGTATATATATCACACTGTCCTGAGAGAGAGAGAGAGAGAGAGAGAGAGAGAGAGAGAAGCGACAGATAGATAGATAGAGAGATAGAGAGTGTAGTTACGCCTCCCCCCTCCCCCCCCTTCGTACGGCGCCTCTCGGATAATCTGAGTGTCTGAGTGCTAGTGAATGTTCTCCCTCTTGGCGTGTGCTCCAGACGAGACCACTTATTAAATTATTACTATTACTCTCTCCCTTTAATGCACACACAAACTCTCTCTTTCTCTCTCTCTATTTACCCACGTGAAAATTAATGTTATACTTATTTTATTCAGGAGAGAGAGAGAGAGAGAGAGAGAGAGAGAGAGAGAGAGAGAGAGAGAGAGAGAGAGAGAGAGAGAGAGAGAGAGAGAGAGAGAGAGAGAGAGAGAGAGAGGTAAATAAATAATATAGGGAGGAGTAGAGCAAGAGAATGGATGATAGAAGTAGAGAATGTGAATAAGTGAGATGGCTAGAGAGAGAGACAGAGACGGGCACAGGAGACGGAGAGGCAAGGAAGGAAGAGACAGAAGCAGATGGGACGAGGGTAAGGGAAAGGATAAATGGGTAGATAGGTAAATGCGTAAGTGGTGGAGGAAGGTCATTTTAACACACACCAATAAACAAGTGTTCCCATTTCACTCTATTTTGATTCTCCTTCTGATTCATGTATTGCTTTCCTTTATAATCTTCCTTTTAACTCTGAACTAACCTGTACCTTGTTTATCATACCTACTGTTCCTTTAACTCGTACTTTCATCTATATTTTTTTCTTTTTTCATCTTCCTTTCGACTCTTAACAAACCGGTACTCTATCAATTATTCCTATTTTGCTTTTAACCAGTGCTGCTAATCCTTTTTTTTCTTTCCATGCCTTCCTAAGTCTCATTCCAGGATTCCTAACTATTTTTTTAGCCCTATTTTTTTCTATCTCTCCTTTCACTTTCTATCTCCCATCTTCTGTCTATTCTATTTGCACTTGTTTTCTCCATCTTCCCCTTTTTTTTTTACCTAATTACTCTACCTATTATAATAAGTCATGTTTAATACCTTTCCTTTATCTTTTTGTGTTCCTCTACCTATTCTACTTACACTTGCCTAATCTCTCTCTACTTCCCCTTCTTGTCTCTCCTAACTATCTTCGGTAACTACTTTCTACCTATTATAATCACTCATGTTTTATACCTTACCACTCTCTCCTCGTGTCTTACCTCTCCTACCTGGTACCTATTTTCTACCTAGTCCACTGGGTCCCATTTTTCCAGCCAAGCGGAGCAAATACGCCGTCTTAGTCCCTATATGAAGGGTATTGGAGTCTTGGCACGCGCCGGGTGATAAACAGGGAGATGTAATACTGATAAATGGGCCATGGAAATATCATTAAACCGCGGTCAGCCAATAGAAGAAGAAAAAGAGAAAAAGAAGGTTACACCGCTACGATGGAGGTAAAAATAACGACCGTATCCTGAAAGAGATGATGAAAAATGGCAGTTATCTGTGTGCATGTGTATGTGTGTGTATGGAAAAAAAGAAAGAAGGCGGCGGCTCTGCGTAGTAAAAAAAGTGAAAAAAGGGGGAGTGCATGATGAAACGAGTGTGATATGATGAAAGATAAAAACATGCACGTCACGAAAAACGGTGTGCAGGGCGTCCACGGCGGCGGCGGGAACAATAAAAGGCTACTGTAAATGGACGAGCCCGGACGCAACAATGTGAGGGCAGCGGCGGCGCGGGCGGGAAATAAAAAGGATTGAAAAGGAGGACTGATGGCATTTTAATGAGATTTGAAACTTTGTGGAGATATTTGTGTTCGCCCGGCCCATGTGTGTGTGTGTCGCTCGCTTTTGTTGTGTTTAGTTTGTACGTTTGTTTGTTTGTTTGGATGTTTGTTTAGTTTTATTTTGGTTTGGTTTGCTTTGGGTTTCCATTTTTATTCATTTATTTTTTTTCTTTTGGGTGACTGTGCTCCGGTTTGCTGGTTTGTTGTTTTGTTCTTTGTTGCTCATTGTTTGTTGTTGTTTTTGTTGCTGCTGTTGTTGTTATTGTTGGAAATTTGTTGTTGTTGTTGTTGCTGCTGCAGTATACCGTAGCGATAATAAAAGCGAGGAAATGAAACGCAAAGAGCACGATCGACAAATATTACAACTGCTCTTCAATTAACAATAATGACTGAAAACAACAACAACAATAATTAAAAGTCACGCCTACTACTACTACTACTACTACTACTACTACTATTACTACTACTACTACTACTACTACTACTACTACTCATACTAACAACAATAATAATAAACACAGCAACATTAATACGAAACAATAATAAGAATGATAACAAGAACAGTCAATAATAGAATAAGTAAACAACAACAATCATTAACAACATCAACACTCATTGGTCATCCTTACACACACACACACACACACACACACACGTCAGTCATCATTGTTTCGGAGCTTCACGCAGGTGCTTCGTGTCACTCCCCTCGGCCTCACTTCGCTTCACACTAAACGGAAATATTCACATACATTTCGGTGCCCAAGTACACACATTTGACAAGGCCTTCGTGGGATTGATGGGTATTTACGTGGGTACTTTTATAACCCTGATGGTAGTTTGACTCTTCTTCCGTGCCATGAACCTAAAAACACTCAAAAGAACCCGACTGATCTCCTTTGTGGCCTTGGGAAGCATTTATTGTGAGAGCCGGAAGGGTCTAAGAATACGGTCCTTTAAAATACGTTGCCCCTTCAGTCAGTGCTCGGACACTTGCTGACTTCACACACTTGACTCGCTTGAGTCAATACGACATCGACCCGAGCAACACGAGTGTACTATTTGCGAATATATGCGCTGGGTGTTTCAATGCGTATTTACCGTTTCTTGTGATGACGTGAATTTATATATGTTTTCTATTTAATTCTTTGTCATATGAGGGGTCCAAAGAAGCGGCTTAAGGGACTATTTTTTTTTTGTCTCCCCTAAGAAAGAGTTCACATCCTAGGAAAAAGTTGGAAGGGAGTAAGCCACTCTCGGTACTTCAAATACAGTGGTGGGCACCGCTAACCGAAAAGTTAGCTTCGCTAACTGGTAATCCAATAACTAAAATGTAACTAAATCGCTAAACTGATAAAGAAATTAGTGGGACCTAACGCTAACCGCTAACTTTTCTTTAGATGGATGCAGCTTCGGTTTAGTATTTTGGCTCTAAAATCCTTAAAAACTGACCAAGTGACTTGAAATTTCATGTTGTAGCTTAGACACAGAGCTTTCCAGAAAGGTTTAGCATGCCAAAATCAGATGAAGATAAAGGTGTACACAATTTAAATTCAACATACACTTTATTTACTCCTAATATATGAACTTGCAATAGCAGTGCAGAGAGACAAAATCTGATAAGATATCTGATGACACACTACGCAGGACTGCTCCCCCACACAGCTGGGGATAGTGGATAAATTTAGATACACAAATGTAAATAATACTAAGGAGTAGATCAAGTGAATAAGTAAATAGCAGTGTTTATTTCTTGCCAGGTGGAAAATATCGAGTTCAAAGAGTCG
The DNA here is from genome assembly GCF_024679095.1 of Eriocheir sinensis. Classification (NCBI taxonomy): domain Eukaryota; kingdom Metazoa; phylum Arthropoda; class Malacostraca; order Decapoda; family Varunidae; genus Eriocheir; species Eriocheir sinensis. The sequence goes on from NW_026111685.1 coordinate 245,147, forward strand.
GAAATGAAAGATGCATTACCTTACAATACCAAAAAGTTTCCCTAATAATAGTCCAATTACCCTACTTTAAGGCGTAATTTAACCAAAAGTGGAAGCCCTGGAATTATATTGCGCCATGTTGCTCAACTGGTGCTGTGTCTGCCCACAACGGACAACAACAAACCTGTATGAATTTTTAGTGGACCTAAAGTTAGTGGAGGAGGAGCTACGTTTAGTGGAAGCTAACTGGTCCGCTAACTGTTTCCAAAGTTGGCGAAAACGCTAATCAGCTAACGGAAAACTTAGCTTCGTTAATTAGCGGTTAGCGGATTAGCGGAACCGCGCCCACCACTGCTCAAATACAAGGCCACTTTTTCTTTGCATTTGTTTCCTGTTCTTCCTGTGATGTGTAGCCTAGCCTGCCTTTCCCAGTGCAAGCTAGAAAAGAAATCGCTTTGTCCGTCACGCCCCCTCTCCCCCAGACGCCTCATTTGACGGTGCTCCGTTTCTATAATTTATGATCATGTTTGGCTCATAAATTTCGTGCCTGCCAAGACCGACTAATCAGGTAGAGAGGGCGGTGTACGAGTATGCATCTGGTACAGACGCGTATTTCCCTTGTACGGGTATGTGGCGCACAGTCTTGAACAGATCAGGTTAGGTTAGGTTAGACTGGTTTCCTTTAACTGCTGACGGGTTACTTTGAGTGGGAATCACGATGAGAGCATTTTCCACAACACCCCGTGGTTAGTTTTGAAGCAACAGTCGAGCGTTTTCACTTACCACATACGTATAGACAGATTGGGATTATGAGGTACGGACAGTCTCTCGGTAGTTACAAGGACTGTCTAACTCGTATTGGGTCTAACTAGTTCGCTTTGCCTACCATCTTTTCATCTTCATTATCTAATCCACAGGAGTAGTTAAAATCGTTTCAGATGCCTTGTGCGCTAACATTAAGAAATATTTATTGGATCTCAGGAATGTCTATTACAGTATTGAATTTAACTAGTTCGCTTTGCCTAACATTCTTTATCATCTTTATTACCTAATCCATACTAGTAGTTAAAATCGTTTCAGCTGCCTCATGCGCTAACTTTAAGAACTATTTATTGGATCTCATTGAGTTTTTCGTTATTCACGTCACATCTATTTTTTTACTTTTAATATTTACCACACGGTACAGCCAATAAGTTTACCATTGCCAGTTTAGTACCATATATATATTTTTTAAAGGATAACGTGAGTACTTCGCAGTTTTAATACTTTTCATACACTGTAGTCAATCCATCTCGTATTATCAATCTTTTGGCATACTTTTTAAGAACTATTGTATTTTCGTCCTTCCATTCGTCCCTCTACTACTGAAGCTTGTGGCACTGGGGATCAGCTTTCTGTTTCGTTACTGTGGGGTGATGGGGAAGCGATGGAGTAAGAGGTGGAGTTGGATTAAGTGTAAGGATGTGAGGATGGAGATCAGAGAAGGGGGAGAAGTGGAGTGATTTCAGGAATACAACAGATGGAGGAGTTGATGTAGTGATGTACAGTGAAAAGAGCGAGGATATGAACAATGAACAGGGAAAAAGAATATAGAGGAAGGATACAGAAAAAAAAGGATGAAAGAGAAAGGAAAAAATAAGGCAAGAAACTATACAGAAATAATCGAAGAGAAATGGAAAGATATGAAAGACATGATATAGAAAGAAGGATGAAAGAGAAGGGTTAAGAAATGATTGTAAAGAAATGACGTGGGGAAGGGAGGAGTAACCGGAGCGTCCTTACCTGTATATAGTCACCTGTGCGCCCCGTGAGCCAGACAGGCGAACACAATACCTGTCCGTCTTAGCTCAGCCTTACCTCGGGGGCCGGAAGAGAAGGAAACAACGGCTTCTTCAATGCCTTTTCACCTCCTCTCCTTTATTTTCTTCTCCTTGTTTCTTTTCTATATATCAATCCCTTTTCTCCTTTTCTACTTCTACTTCACTGCTCTAACTCCCATTTATCACTCCCTATCCTCCCTTCCTACTCCATTTTCACTGCTCTACCTCACCCTACCAACTCCCTTTCCTCCCTTCCTACTCCTATTTCACTGTTCTACCTCCCCCTTCAGCTCCCTTTCCTCCCTTCCTACTCCTATTTCACTGTTCATCTTCCCCCTTAAACTCCCTTTCCTCCCTCCCTACTCCTATTTCACTGCTCTACCTCCCCTTTCATCTCCCTTTCCTCCCTTCCTACTCCTATTTCACTGTTCTTCCTCCCCTTTACCACTCCCTTTCCTCTCTTCCTACTCCTATTTCACTGCTCTACCTCCCCCTACAACTCCCTTTCCTACCTCCCTACTCCTATTTCACTGTTCTTCCTCCCTTTACCTCTCCCTTTTCTCCTTTTATCCTCTTCTTTTACTACTCTCCTTTCTCCTTCTCTTTCTTCCCACATCTATCCTACCTTGGGGGCGGAAAGGAAAGAAAACAGCGACTTCTTTCACGCCTCCTCACCTGCTTCCCTTCTCTCCTTTCACTGTTCTCCCTCCTCCAACCCCCTTTCACTCCCCTGCCTCCCTTCCTCCCTATATCCATCTTCTTCTCATCTCAGCGCCGCCTCCAGACTGTCGCTTCGGTTTTTTCCTCCGCCGTGTTTTCTCCTCCTCATTTTCACCGCCTCGTCTGCCTCCTAATCCCTGCTCTTCATTATTAGAAGGAAGGCCCAAAGAAAACCCTTCGCCAGGTGACCCAACCAACACCTGGGAATAAGGTGTGAGTGGGTACAGAAGGAGGAAAGGAGGTGCGTGGGAGGGGAGGTGAGACAGGAGGAGAAAAGGAGGGCGAGAGAAGAGAGGAAGGAGAGAAGGAAGGTGAGGAAATGAGGGTAGAGAGGTAAAGAGAAGAGGGAGAGAGGAGTTCAAGGAGAGGGGAGGGAAAAGATGAGGCAGGTGGGGGGAGAGAGGGGAAGAAGCAGGCAGGGGGGAGGGAGAGAAGAGAGAGAGAGAGAGAGAGAGAGAGAGAGAGAGAGAGAGAGAGAGAGAGAGAGAGAGAGAGAGAGAGAGAGAGAGAGAGAGAGAGAGAGAGAGAGAGAGAGAGAGAGATAGAGAGAGAGAGAGAGATGAACTTGGGAACTGCAGAAGTTTGTGTATGGGCGCGGAAAGGAGGCTGCAAAGAAGGAGATGGAGGGAAGATGAGGAGTGAGGCTTGAAAGAGGAGGAAGATGGGAGGGGGGGAGGAAAGAGGAGGAGGGGGGAGGAAAGTGGAGGAGGGGGGGGGGGAGGAAACAGGAGGAGGAGGGGGGAGGACAGAGGTGGAGGGGGGAGGAGTGAAGGAGGAGGAGGAGGAAAAGTGATGGGAGGAGAAAACTGAAGAGGTGGTAGAAGAAGACGGAGGGAAGACGGAGGAAAGAAGAAAGAAGATGGAAGATGGAAAGAAATAAGCGAATATGAAAAAGTGGCGGAGAACGAAAGATGATAAATGGTTTAGGTATAAGTGAGGAAGAGGGGACGTGCGAAAAGGAGGAAAAAACAGAATAAACGAGAGGGCAGGACGAAGTACTTGTGGTGATGGTGGTGGTGATGGTGGTGGCAGCGGTGGTTAGGCAAGGAGGAGGTGGTGGGAGGCTGGGGTAGGAGGAGGGGAAGGTGCTAATCGGGGAGGGGGAGTAATCTCGTTAAGCTTAGCGCCGTAAAACTGAGGAAACTAATTACACCTTGCTGGCGAAGTCACTTTCCGGCGCCTCGCCCTGACCCAAGCCACTTCATCACTTAGGGGGGAAACGAGGGGAGAGAAGGAGGGAGAGAGGAGGAAGGAGAAAGAAGGAGGAAGAGAGGCAAGCAGGAGAGAATTCTCTTAAGTGTGTTCTTATCCTCCTCCTCCTGCTTCTTTGAGTATTACATGCCTGGAGTAATGTTACCTTTGTATAACTCGCTGGTGAGGCCACGCCTGGAATACGAACTTCAGCTCTGTTCCCTAATTACAAGGAGGACATCGAATTGCTCGAGAGTACAGAGACGACCTACAAACATAATGCCATTGATGAGCACTCAACTCTACGGACGACTCAAGCGACACAACATCTTCACGGAAGAGATGACTGCGATATGACTAGATAAAAGTCTTAAAGTACCAGAACAAGGTCAGCGACGTCGATCATCTCACGATTTTTGCTCAACAAACTAACCCGAGAACAAGAAACAACGGTCGAAAAATTCAAGGGAAGCGATGCAGTACCGTTACCTGCAGGAGATATATTTGGAACAGCCTTCCTGCAGAAGTAATTAGTGCGGAAACGATTAACCCCTTTAAGAATCACACTGATCGTCACTTTGTTGTGTCAGGAGCAAAGAGAATGTATCCACGAGTACTACATCGAGTACTACATACAAGTGCTTCAATCTTTTCCTCAGGTCACTAGTGCCTGATGAGCTGATTAAATCACTAAATGCAGGCAGCCTCATAATGAGCCTGCTGGCTTTCTGCTGCCTGCTCGGCAACGTGTTTTCTCCTCCTCCTTCTCCTCCACCTCCTTCATTACTTCTCCAGAGGCTGCACCCCGCTCATCTACCTCTCCTGCTACATAAGAATAACTACTTGACATCCAGGCTTCTTTGTGGAATAATTTTGTCAGATGCTCTCTCTCTCTCTCTCTCTCTCTCTCTCTCTCTCTCTCTCTCTCTCTCTCTCTCTCTCTCTCTCTCATTATTTCCTCTGCAGCACACAATTCCCCTGTTTTTACTTTCCCTGTTAATATAATGTGTGAGTGTTTCTGTGTGTGTGTGTGTGTGTGTGTGTGTGTGTGTGTGTGTGTGTGTGTGTGTGTCATATTAATTGCGCCTGTCCACCGTTTCTCGAGCAAGTTTACACCTGATGAAGGAGTAGGAGAAGGGAGAGGAGAAGGAGAAGGAGGAAGGGGAGAAGGAAGAAGAGGAGGATGAAGACGAGGAGAGCGAGGGCAAAGGAGGAGGAGAACGAGGAGGAAAAGAAGAAAGAGGAGGAGGAGGAGGAGGAGGAAAGGAAGGAGGAGGCCCAGGACGAAGACGAGGGAGGGGAAAAGGCAAGGGCGAGGAAGAGGATAAGGAAGAACAAGAGAAAATGGAAGAGGAGGAGAACGAGAACGAGGAGGAAAAGGAAGAAAAAGAGAAAAAAGAGGAATAGGGAGAAGAAAAAGAGGTAGAGGAGGGGAGGAGCGTTCCTGTGTGGTGCGTAAATGCTCCCCAGAATTAGCCGGGTGTTTTGTGGTCCATCATTCCACCATTACCTGGGACGAGGCAATTAAGGTAATGTCTGTTATCAGGTGCAAGCCGGGCGAGGCGGGGGAGGGGGTAGGGGCGACACAGGGGGGGATTGATGCGTCTCAAGAAAGATGGAGATTGCATGTGGGGCAAAACACGAGGAGGAGGAGGAGGAGGAGGAGGGAAGGAGGAGAAGGTTAAAAATAAAAAGTGGCGGAAGGAAAGAAAGGATGAGCTTCAGATTGCACTGTTGAAGCACACACACACACACACACACACACACACACACACACACACACGAGGAGCAACGGAGACAACATTCACCACCGGATAATTTTCTTGTGCAAATTTTCTATCAACAAAGTGTGACGATAACCTAATGACCCGCAATGACCCACTAACCGATATGTGTGTGTGTGTGTGTGTGTGTGTGTGTGTGTGTGTGTGTGTGTGTGTGTGTGTGTGTGTGTGTGTCAGGAGGATTTACAGCAGTGTGCTCAAGAGGCTCATGGTAACCGTCTGGTCCTCACTCGCCGCGGCCACGCACTGCAGGCTTGGGAGAGTCATCACGCTATTCGGGGGATTGTTTTCAACCGACGACACTGCTAAAAAAAGAATGAAAGTCTAGACAACGATATTACATTTAATTTAGTTAATGCCACGGGGATTACGTCATTGTCATAAAAATAAGTGATCCAATATGTGTAGTGGCCGGACGGAAAGGATATTAAACATTTTTTTTTTTTTTATGAGCTACCTAACGACTTACCTTTAAACTCTACGTAAAAAATTGTCCCTTTTTCTTTACTCATTTTTTTATGGGTTACGAAATAATTAGGCCTCACGAATTAACTTTTTAGTCCAGTAAGTATAAGATAATCTAAAAAAACGGTAAATGAGGAAATATCAGGAAGGGAATCTGCATCGGGAGCTTTAATCTCACTTTGGAAGTTATACTTTTTTCCCTTCGGCTAAAAGAAAGCATCAGAGTGGGATCGCCTCACGTTTACATTGAGCAGCGGCTTCGGGGATGAGTTCCGGGAAAAGTTGAGGCACGAAGGAGATTGGATTCCGCACAGACAGGATCAAACAGCCAAAAAAGCTTTAGGAGGTTATCCGTGTGTGTATAATTTAGCGGCCGAAGTTGACCTGGAGAGAGCGTGGATGAGAAGGGAGGAAGAGGATCAGGTGGGCAAGGAAAGAGAGATCAAACACACACTTTTTGCACCTCTATCACCTTACCCTTACCTGTCTACCCAACACGCATCCGCCCGCACCTGAGCCTCCCGTCACGTACTATTTTTAATTGTTACAGTAAAGGAAGCAGCTCAAGGGAAAACAAACAACAAATAATAGTGAGGAAAAAGCCCGCTAAACACACACTGCCCCTATATAAAAAAAGGAGTTTAAAAGAGCAGCCAAAAGAGAGGTCCATTTCGACACTCTCTTGTTTTCCTTACATTCACTTTACGTCTGCCCAAACACATTTTCCCATACCTTCCTGTCTTTATTTTTCTATCAAAGGTATAGTAGAACGAGGAAGTGGGTAAGTGGGTGAAGGTACAGGTGGGGGAGAAGTGGATAGGAAAGACAGTGGAGTGTACAATTGTGTGGTGTAGGTTCGTTGATTATTGTTCTGATGTAGTTGCCTGCTCTGGTGTTTTCGTCCACCAGCCCCGCCACAAAACCTCGGAGGAAGAAGAGAAGAAAGGGATGGAAGGAGAGAACGGTGAAGAAAGAGATGAAGGGACAGATAAAAAAGAGATGAGAGATGGAGGGAGAGAAACGAGAAGAGGAGATGAAAGGAGAGAAAGGATAAGAGATGAAAGGAGAGAAAGGAGAAGATGAGAAAGAGACGGAAGTAGAGAAGAAAGAAGAAAAGAGATATGGAAGGGGAGAAGAGAAGAGATGGAGGAAGAGAAAGGAGAAGAGAAGAAAGAGATGAAAGTAGAGAAAGGAGAAGAATCGAAAGGAAAGAAAGATGAGAAAAAGACGGAGGTAGAAAAGGAAGAAGAAAAGAGATATGGAAGGGGAGAAGAGAAGAGATGGAAGAAGAGAAAAGAGAAGAGAAGAAAGAGATGGAAAGAGAGAAAGAAGAGAAGAAAGGGAAGGAAGGAGATTAAGAAAAACCAGCCAGTTTTATATGAGATGGAAGGAGATAAAAGAGAAGAGAAGAAAGAGATGAAAAAAGACAAATAAGAGAAGAGAAGAAAAAATGGAATGTCACCAGATTAAAAAAAGAAACAGCAACCAGTTTTACGAGTCCAATGCAACGGTCAACCTTTGCTGTAAACAGAAAAAAAAGTAAATGTCTACGAAAAAAGTTATTGCTGAGAACTTTTTCATCATCTTACATGCAACCGACTACGAAACTGATAAAAAGTAGAAGCGTTGCGAGTCTATTGCACCTTTTTTTTTTTCTGTTATAACAAAGAAAAAGAGAGAAAAAAAGTTGCGAGACATTTACGAGAGAGCGCTAGAAAGTACAATGAGTTCGTACTGAGATAGATAGATAGATAGATACATACATACATACATAGATAGACAGACAGACAGAGAGCAAGAGAGAGAATCTAATGCTACTCATAAAAAAAAAATACACTTCAAAAGGCCAGGCAAGTCGCATTTAAGTAAGCAGATGTAAGAAGATTAATCTCCCTTCTCCCCTCCCTCCACCTCCACCCCAGCACGCCCCCCACCCACGCCCTCCCAAGACCGTCCTCACTCTCCTCCTTACTGTTCATCATAATACATAAAGAGGAGGAGAAAAAAATATGGGAGAGAAAAATATGGTCGTAATGTGTTGCTCCTTCTTATGTATATGAGAGAGAGAGAGAGAGAGAGAGAGAGAGAGAGAGAGAGAGAGAGAGAGAGAGAGAGAGAGAGAGAGAGAGAGAGAGAGAGAGAGAGAGAGAAGGAGAGAAATAAGGGAAGAGAGGAAAGGGATGAAAGGAGAGGAAAAGGGGGAGAGGAAAAGGGATGGAAGGAGAGAGAGAAGGGAGGAGAAGAAAGAGATGGAAGGACAAATAAGAAAAGAGAAGAAAAGGGTGTTAGAAGATAGAGAAAAAAAAAACGAGATGGAAAGAGAAGAAGAGAAGAGAAAAAAGGAATGGAAAGGGAGAAGGAAGGGAGAAGAAAGAGATGGAAGGTCTGATAAGAGAAGAGAAGAAAGGAGTGTTAGAAAATAGCGAAGCAAAGAAGAAAGGAATGAAAGGAGAGAAAAAGAAGGGAAGAAAGGGATGGAAGGACAAAATGAAGGGAAAGGGTTGATAAATAGCACCTTTGAGCGTTTTTCTTCTTCCATTAATCCGGTGCAGTTTTATTTATATTTTCTTCTCTTAAAAAAAAAAAAAAAAAAAGAGAGCAACATCCGTATATATCATAACAAAAAGGAAACACGAGCTGCAGTCACACACACACACACACACACACACACACACACACACACACACACACACACACACACACACACACACACACACACACATATACACACGCGCAAGAATCATCCAGGGCGTTGTGTTTGTTTTTAATTTGCATGTTTGAATGTGTAGTTCATCTGCTTGGGCCTACTTGACTCGTGGCCTTGTTTCCTCTGAATTACCTTTACGCTCTTACCTGAACGTACTTGTGTAGGTATACATGTAAATCATTTAAAAAAGTTTCGTTCTTAACCCGGTAGCTGCGGGGATCATGGTTCTTAAAGGCCCCTTCTAAGCGAGAAAAATGGGAAAAAAATCATCACTCACACGAACCATTTCATAATATATATATCAACGCATTTGTGATCAGTTTATGTATCATTTATTTTTGGGGATTTATATCATGGCAGAAATTTGGCACGTCGCTGCTACACGGAAAAGCCACAAATTTGGCCCGTCGCTGCTGCCGGGTTAAGAATACTATAGTCTGACACAAATATGATGTCCGTTTGGGTGGGGTCCGCGTCTCCCCCAGAGCTGACGCATCACTTATTTACGATGTACAAGTAAGTAGGATTGGCAGAGCTGTGGCGCGCTAGCTTGAACAATACTATAAAACAATAATATTAGTAATAATAATAATAATAATAACAATAATAACAATAATAATAATAATAATAATAATAATAATAATAATAATAATAATAATAATAATAATAATAATAATAATAATAATAACAACAATAATAATAAAAACAGCAACATAATGACAAATTGTTCTATCACGCGTGTCGGATTCGATCCCTTAATGAGGCGTCGTATCCAATAAGGGTGACGGAAGACTTTGCCATTATGATGATAATTTGTCATCAGCCCCTCGCCTCGCCGTGATGGATCAGAGCCATTACCGCGTCCTGGGGAGGCGGAGTCATAGGGGAACATCGGGCCTGCTTGAGCCTGACGATCCGCTACCTGCAGCCACCAGTGGGTCGAGGTGGGTGATGAAGAAGTAGAAGAAGAAAGAAGAAAAGAAGATATGACGATTGAAACTTCTATTGTTACTACTACTACTACTACTACTACTACTACTACTACTACTATTACTACTACTACTACTACTACTACTACTACTACTACTACCGCTAATACACTTACACTTAACAACTCAACTACTGACAAACTAATGATAAATCGACCTCGCGTTTTCTGCATTGATGTTCTTCATATATTAATCTGAGCTTCTTGCGTATGCTTCCAATGTATCCAATCAAGGTGCTTTATTAGATTCCTTATTACCTTCTCCTCCTCCCTCTCCCCCCTCCTCCACCTCCTACACCTCTCCTTCATCTTCCTCCAGGTAATTGGTGCTCATTTACAGCCGAGACTGAGTTACCTGCTGCTCTTAATCTAATCGAGTATGAAGGAGGATTTGGAGTAGGATTAGGAGGAGGAGGAAGGAGGGATGCGATGGGATGGGCGGGGGAATGGGGGAAGGATGGGATGGGAGGGAAGCTGGTAAAAAAGTTAAGGAAAGGATGTCGGAAAGGAAATGATGATGGTGCTGGAAAAAATGCAATGGAGGGAGGAACAGGGAATTAATTAACGAAAAGGAGGGGAAGAGGGGGGGGGGGGGGCTAAGATGAGGGAAAGAAGAGAAGAAAGGAAAAAAAAGAAAGGGCTAGATCAAAATATGAGGAAGAAAGTGATGGAAGGAGAAATAAAGAAGTAAAGACAAGGATGAAAGTAGAAAAAAAGACGGGAAAAATGGTATGGAATAGGACAAAAACGGGAAAAGAAGATGGAAAGAGACAAGAGAAAAGAAATACGGATGAAGGGCGAGATAAAAAATCAATCAATAAAAAAAAAAAAAAAATGCAATGGGAGGAAGGTAAAAAGAAAGTAAAAACAGAGGTACATGTAGAGAAGAAAGGGAGAAAGGGATGGAGGAGGAGGGGGAAGGGAGGGATAGAGGGTGAGAAGGAAGGATAGCTGGATAGGAGAGAGAGAGAGAGAGAGAGAGAGAGAGAGAGAGAGAGAGAGAGAGAGAGAGAGAGAGAGAGAGAGAGGAGAGAGAGAGAGAGAGAGAGAGAGAGAGAGAGAGAGAGAGAGAGAGAGAGAGAGAGAGAGAGAGAGAGAGAGAGAGAGAGAGAGAGAGAGAGAGAGAGAGAGAGAGAGAGAGAACAAATAGCCAGAATGATGAGGTGGACCATTCTGAAGTGTTATTCGTGTTTCCGCCTTCCCTCCATCCCCACCTCATCCACCCTTCGCCCACTTCCAACAAGCTGATTAGATCGTCCTCCGCGCTCTCCTCTCCTCCTCAAGGTCCTCCTCCTCCTCCTCCTCCTCCCATCAAGTTAACTCCTCCCTCGAACACAAACAGAAGAATGTGTGTGTGAGTTTTCTCTTTTTCTTGAATCTTAAAGTTGTTTCCGTTGACATAGAAAAGACTACATTTGTATTTCTTGCAGTTACGCTTCGTCCTCCCCTCCCCCCCCCTCCCCAACACAGACATAGATTGATTGATAGGTAGATAGATAGATAGATAGAGAGATAGATAGATAGAGAGAGAGAGAGAGAGAGAGAGAGAGAGAGAGAGAGAGAGAGAGAGAGAGAGAGAGATACACAGATAGACAAACAAATTAAAACGGGAAAAAGGGAGGGAGGCAAGATGATAAATCACTGGAAAACGCCAGCGAGTGAAAATAAACAGTAAAGCAAACGTGAAAAATTGTGACGTGTTGAAACATATATGACATTTACGATTCAATCTTTTTCCTGACCCGACCTTTCCGTACTGCTAGAAAGGTTAGGTGAAGTCAGGAGGTTGTGGAGGAGGTCACTGGGATGAGGGGTGAGGGGGGAGACTTAGGCGTTGGTGGTGGAGGGAGGAAGGGAAAAGACTGGAGGGCAAGGAAGGAGGAGACGGAGGAGGAGGAGGAGGCGGAAAGAAAGAGAGAGAGAGAGAGAGAGAGGTGGAAAGTGGAAAATTGGAGTACGTAGAAAGGTAACTTGAGATGCAATTACAGCAAGTGGAAGGAAGGAGGGAAGGAAGGGAGACTTATATGAACGTAGGGTGAGAAAACGGTAAGAGGGGATGAATGAGAAACAAGGGAGGACTAAAGCAGAGGAAAGAAAACGTAACAAACTCCTACGAAAAATAGAGTTTGAGAAGTAAGGAAGGATTAATACAGAGCAAAGAAAATATAATAAACACACACACACACACACACACACACACACACACACACACACACACACACACACACACACACACACACACACCAAAAATACGAGTGTAAAAAGAGAGTGATTATTTAAAACAGTAGGAAAAAATACGTAACAAAAACAGACACGGAAAATACGAGTTTGGGAAGTAAGGGAGTTGGAAATAAATGGAATGTGAGGAAACGAAATGGTAGATGAAAGAAAAAAAAAAAGGAATGAGAAAATGAGGAAAATGAACGCGATGAAAACTGAGGGATGGAAAAAAATGAAACGAGGTGTTAAGAAGAATGTGTTAGATTTTGTTATGGGAAGAACTAGATGAAAGAGAAAGGAAATTAAAACACAACAAAACAAATAACAAAGAAGAAAACAAAGAGCAAACAAAAGAAAAAAATAATATAGAACATTTTTTTTTGCTATCGTGGTGAGGTCACATTGAAAGACCCAAGGTTTGAAACCCCATTTCTTTCACAAAGGTATGCAAATAGATTGACGGATACAAAATAACTGGTACATATAAACATATAAAAGAACGTAGACAAAGGAGGTAAAATCAGACAGGCATAAACAGAAAAGTAAACAGCGAGGAAAGTGTGGCGGAAAAAGGGTTAGCGACAAACAGAGAAAATGCGTATAGTCAAGTTCACCAGAAAAAAAGGAGAATATTGAATAGGACGTGAAGGAAAAAAAAACCCGACAGAGAGAATCACAATCAACTGGATGGGGATCACGGAACGCAACTGTACCCCAAGGACAAAAAAAAAAAAAAAAAAAAAAAAAAAAAAAAATAAATAAATAAATAAATATATACATAAAGAAAGGAAAAAAAAAAGGCAAAGGGGTTTTACACAACACATTCTAATACTAGAGGTCACACGGTTTTACTTTGCCTTCTAGCTTTCTGTTTATCTGTCTGTCTGTCTCTCTCTCTCTCTCTCTCTCTCTCTCGCTTCAACTCTCTCTATCAAATTATTCAGAGTCCAATTACATCGCTATTTGTATCGCCCGCGGTCACTAGCTTCCATAAAACAGAGATTAAAAAAAAAAAAAAAAAAACTGCTTACACGACAACCTGTGTATCTACCCACCGGCAAATACATCTTTATTGTGCAAAGCAAATCCTTTTAATCAATTACGGTTATCAATTATTCTGATAAAAAAAAACAATTAAGAGAATCTACCTTTTTCCACATTTACGGAAGGCATATTTATTGGTTCGTTACATAAACACGTGGAGATAGATGGATAGATAGATAGATGGGTAGACAGATTGATAGACAGAGAGAGAGAGAGAGAGCGAGAGAGCGAGAGAGAGAGAGAGAGAGAGAGAGAGAGAGAGAGAGAGAGAGAGAGAGAGAGAGAGAGAGAGAGAGAGAGAGAGAGAGAGAGAGAGAGAGAGAGAGAGAGAGAGAGAGAGAGAGAGAGAGAGAGAGAGAGAGAGAGAGGGGGGGGGAGGGGGGCAGCGGTACACTACAAGAAATGAAAATACTAACACACACACACACACACACACACACACACACACACACACACACACACACACGGACACCCCCATCACACACAAACACATACAAATTAGAGTGGTAAGAAGCAGTGGACAAGGAAGAGAAGGAATAGGAGGAGGAGAAAAAAAAAAGATGATGAAGATGAAGGCGTAAAAGGAAAAAGAGGGACGAGGAGGATTACCGGCGTTAAAGGTAAGGTGCGGTAAGGTACGGTAAGGTAAGGTAAGGTAAGGTAAGGTGGACCCGGACAGGTAGGTGATCGGATTAAGGTGACGTAATTCAGTCCAGGACGTCAATTAGCTGCTCTGACGCACCCTCTCGAGGTGTCCGGGATGCGTGACTCAGGGAAAGGTTACCACAGGGGAGGAAGGGGGGGCTGAGGGAAGGACTTCAAATAAGCAGAGAAAAAAAAAGTCAAATCTATGTCACATGAGAGGAGAAAAGTAAGAAAAAAGGAGTTATTTATGGCAGTTATGACTTGCAAACGTCTACAACTACCACCACTTCTACTACTCCTACTACTACTACTACTACTGTTACTACTACGACTACTACAACTCACGCCCTCTTTTCCCCTGCAGTGTGGTCCGTGATGGGCGTGTCGGGGCGCTCCTGTGACCTGCCCTGCTACCTGAAACCACGCACGCCGGGGGACAGACCCAAGCTGATCCTCTGGTACAAGAAGGGACAGAGGGCGCCCGTCTTCAGGTACGTGTGTGTGTGTGTGTGTGTGTGTGTGTGTGTGTGTGTGTGTGTGTGTGTGTGTGTGTGTGTGTGTGTGTGTCTATTATTTTTTCCTGTCACGAATATTAATTTAACTTCATATGATAGCTGACACTCTTTACACAAATAAGTTACCCGTTTTTAGTGTAGCGCTGTCACCTTTGAGGATTTCCGTAAGACTAATACCCAAACCTGTCATCACTGAGCTACATATGCACTTATGAACATCAATTGGAATATAAATTAATTACGAATCACTCTGTAAAGATGCCTAAAGGCCACATGACGGCATTCAGGACGAGCAAGTTTTATGAGTAGGCTTGGCGTGCATTCACCGTGGCAGGATCGGCAGGCGCACGGCTCGGCGGCGGCGAGGAAAAACACATGACTGTTAATAACTCCGCTTCAAAGTGGTAATCATGAGTGCCCGCACGGGTCAGGTTAATGCAGGATGATTTTTACGTCTCTCTCTCTCTCCCCTTCTCCTATTGAACTCTATCTCTTAAATTCCTCCCTAATATTGCTACTATCTCCATCTGTTATTGTTATTATTTTATCGTCCGCTTCTCTGAACTTGCTGAGTAAACCAGCGTCATCATTCATCCATGTCAGTAGTGAAATCGGGAATGGTCGTTCTTCGTCTGTATTAGCTACTTCCTAAGATGTGAACACCTTCAAGAGGGGAGAATCAAGAAACTCTCCTACATAAATTAACGAATCTATCGAGAGCTCTTTGGCTCCCTGTGTGGGAGCTGTGATTAGCGGGCTTTTTGCTCTCATTGGTTTGCTCTCGATTGTCTCCATTGCTGTAAGAGAGTAAAATAAAATAAATGAAAATCATGGTTTCAGTCACATAAAGGCAACAAAATATGACGCGAGTTCGCTTGGCAGCAAAGTGCCATAAATAAAACAAACTTTCAACAACAAAAAAGTATCTGACCGTTGAAGTTGCTGGAGCGATGAAAATTTGTTATCATAGAGTTAAAGGTAGGACTTTACAATTTTGTAGATCAGTACTGACACACACACACACACACACACACACACACACACACACGCAAAAAAAGCAAGCAAACAAACTTGGGCTTGTACACATCATGCTGTTAGGAGAGCTATAAGTCATCATTTTTACTCCCCATCGAAGTGTGTTTCGGCCACCCTCAACGCAGGGCTGCCAACCACTGAGCTTCACGGAGGTCAGTGGTGCCAACCCGCACCAACGGTTTGAATTTATTGACATTTAAAAGTTAAAAGTATACTAATTACGTTGAAATAAAAAAAAATAACAAGAAGCATTTTTACAGTAATTGTATCAAAACAATACTGAATTTTTTATATTAAAATACGTACTTTTTCGCTTACCATGCCGTTGTCATCCCCCCCACACACACGCATACCAAGGGATGTATATAAACACAAATTCGCGTGGATACAAACGATGTGGGTTTAAAGAGGAGGTTGTAGAGGAGGAGACGGGGGAGGTTGTCGGGGGTTGAGAATGCTGTGCACGTCCAATAATATGCTGTGGAGGTCGAGGAGGAGACTGTCCGGGTCGAGAAGATGGTGGTAGTGGATAAGGAGGAGGCATGAAGAGTCAAGGCCGAGATGGGTGTTAAGGAATAGAAAGTGGGGTTAAGAGGGAGGTTGTAGGGGTTGGGGATAAGGTTAAAATGGCCGAGGAAGAAGTTGTGAAGGTCGAAGAGGAGGTTGTTGGGGTTGAGGATAAGGTTAAGGAGGTTGGGGAAGAGGCCGTGAAAGTTAAGAAGGAGGCAGTGGTGAAGCATGAGGTTGTGGGGGATGAGGAGGAGGTTATATAGGGCAAGAAACATGTGGAGGTTCAGGAAGAGGTTGAGGAGGTTGTGTAATTTCGAGGAAGAGGTGGTGAAGGTCGAGAAGGAGGTGTGGAGGTACAGTAGAAGGCTTTAGAATCGAAGTAGAATGTTTTGGGGGCTGAGGAGGAGGTTGATGGGGTGGATTTAATTCGGGTCCGATAATAACCCAATCAGTGTCAATTAAATGGAGGAATAGCTTGTATCTCATTCACACCAAAAAAGCATATCGATGTTTTTCTTATTACTCCAAAAAACAAACAAAAGAAACAAAACAAAAACTTCACACCTGGTAGCACACACATACACACACAAACTACACACTTATAAACGCACATACACTCTGACACACACACACAAACACACACACACACACACACACACACACACACACACACACAGCCAGTTTATGAATACCGGCAAAGCCACAGTAATATCAGTTCACAAACACCCACCACCTCGTCGAGCGTTGGAGTGTACCTCAGCCGCGCAGCCACAGGTAAAGCTTCTCTGATACAAATATTTTTCTTCCCTCAAGGTTAGATTTAGTTACGTTCCATTTGATTTCTCCCTGTGCTGTCACGCCGAGGTTAGGTTCGAGTGGGTGAGGCGATGTGAGGCAAGGGAAAGGGGCAAGAGAAAAGGAGAGATAGTGCAGGAGTGAAAGGGTCGGGAAAGAATCTGCAAGTAGGACTTTTCCCTTCAGGCGCAGCGGCTGGGACCTGAAAACCTGCCTGCATTACGGCCGTGCAATTTCACAGAGACAGGAGAGTACACGACACACACACACACACACACACACGCGGTCTCTCTCTCTCTCTCTCTCTCTCTCTCTCTCTCTCTCTCTCTCTCTCTCTCTCTCTCTCTCTCTTTCTCTCAGGCCCTTAACGACGCCCGCTCCACGCCGGTAATGGCCATATCAGCTAAAATTGGACAGTTAAAAGGTTTGTGTCGAGTGTCTCTTTAGTGCCCGTTATCAGCTCCAATTGGCACACGCAAAGGTTCGCGTTTCCCCGTCGGACACGAGAGGCGGTGCCGCTAATTTCAGTGCAGCAGCGGGGCGACGGGTGGCGGGGTGTGGAGACGGGGCAGTGGTGGCTGGGGCTGAGGGGGGAGGGAGTGGCGGGATGGAGTAATGGTCAGCGTGAAGCAAGACAACTAAGGGAATGGGGAAAAGGAGATTTGGCATGGCGGCGCAGGCGGCAATCTTTTATCTCCAGAAACAAGTAAAGGTGACTGCAGGAGCGAAACAGTATTTTCTACTTTACGTTTTGACGTTGGACTTCAGAGAACGAAACCTTGTGATGGCTTGCGTCACATCCAGACTCTGTGTTGACTTACCTCTGCAACTCACACAATGCAAAGCGGCATGACACGGATATTTCTCTCCTCAACATCATACTACATTTAATATGTAAAATTTTCTATCTTTCTATCTATGTATCTATCTATCTATCTACCTATCTATCTATCTATCTATCAATCCGTCTTACTCAGGCCCAAAGCTATGGAATTCAATACCTAATCACATAAAACTTTTGCCAATAACAAGTTCTTTCAAAAGGCATTATACAAAATATGAAATAGCTAAATATTAGAAACTTGAAGCTTCTTTATTATAAACAGCGCCTGTCGTGATTCAACTTTCTAGAAATGAACTTTCTTTCATTCTCCTTCTGTTCCTTTTCCCTCTCCCATTCAAAGGCTGTACATGCTATGGTGTTCATGGCCAACAAGGCTTAAATTGGTTCTAGGTAGGATGAGGCATATGTGTATATGTTTGTATGTATTTTCTCTTTTGTCTTTGTCTTGTTTGGGGTATTTAATATAAAAAAAAATCATAATTTCCCCCAATAGCAATTTGTTTTAAATGGGCTACTTGCTCATATATAAATATTACATTTTATTGTTAAAAAAATTTCTGCAAGTATAATAAAGAGTTTCAAATAGAGTTTCAAAGAGTATCTATCTATCTATCTATCTATCTATCTATCTATCTATCTATCTATCTATCGAGAGAGAGAGTATGCCAAGAGCACTTATGAACCACAAACGGAAGAGGTAAGACAAAATACAGGTCTCGCTCTGTCTCATTCTAATAAATACGAGGCGAACATTTTATTCATCAATGCTGCAATGCCTTTAAAATTTACCTAATCAATGTCTAGAATCTAGAATCTAGAGTTCGGGTTGATAGGTGGTCTTTTGGACAGCATGTGGGTAGTTTTAAGCCACTCGGCGGAGGCTGAAAAATCCCAGCTTGGTGGCACCGGTCGGGGATTGAACTCGAGTCCTCCTGAACGCGGGGCCGTCTTGCTGTCTGTTCAGCCACCGCCTCCCCAGTATCCCAGTGTTATTAACGCCCCAATAACATTTACATACAAACAATGCATATATTCATAATTATTAATGGCATACATCACTCTGCTTATTAGAAACTTTTATCTACGCTCATTATTATCCAATTTATGCATTATTTTATTATAAACTTTTCACATACAATCGTCTGAGCGAATAACTGTTGATTCACAAATAACATAAATTTGCCAGATATACAACGCCAATTCATAAATGCAATGAGTAATAAATTTCTATCAACCTTTAACCGGAATAATAAATGTCAATATGTAAAAAAATGGACAGTATTTCTACACGCCTTGACCCGGACTGATAATATTAATTTGAATTACTGACCCGCTGCACTGTACTCACCCACCCTCTGCTGAACTTGAAATGCAGAAAAAAAAAATGCAGAAAAGAACAAAATGCAGAAAAAAGGGCAGAAAAGAACAAAACTAAATAAAAAATTGCAGAAAAAACAAAGCTAAAAATGCAGAAACGAATAAAAAATGTAGAAACTAAATAAAAGATGGAAAAACGAAACAAACAATGCAGAAATAAAAAAAAACGCAGAAACTAAATAAAAGATGCAGAAAATATATAAAAAACGCAGAAATCATATAAAAAATACAGAAACTAAATAAAAAATGCAGAAACTAAATAAAATGCAAAAAAACTAAATAAAAAATGCAGAAACTAAATAAAATGCAAAAAAACTAAATAAAAAATGCAGAAACTAAATAAAAACTAAACAAAATAAAAATACAGCGAAGAACAAAACAAAATAATCCGACTTTTTTCTGTACAATAATTCACTGGCGATATGGATAACGTAATTCTGGCAGTGAATCTTTAATTTACGGAATATAACAACGAGCACTGTACTAATAATAATGGCGATATCAGGCTTCATTTTCTCGTACCCTCGTCCGAGTTGTTATTTGTCAATGTATAGAGTATTAAAGTATTTATTAATGTGGCTTCTATTCAATGTATGTGTGTGTGTGTGTGTGTGTGTGTGTGTGTGTGTGTGTGTGTGTGTGTGTGTGTGTGTGTGTGTGTTATTTATTAATGTGGCTTCGTTTGAATGTGTGTGTGTGTGTGTGTGTGTGTGTGTGTGTGTGTGTGTGTGTGTGTGTGTGTATACAATATTTTCTTAACACTACAATATTTTCCCAGCACTACAATATTTTCCCAACACTGCAATATTTTCTCAACACTACAATATTTTCTTAACACTACAATATTTTCCCAACACTACAATATTTTCTAAACACTACAATATTTTCTCAACACTACAATACTTTCTCAACACTACAAAACGTTCTCAACACTACAACATTTTCTCAACACTACAATTCTTTCTCAACACTACAATATTTTCTCAACACTACAATACTTTCTCAACACTACAAAACGTTCTCAACACTACAATACTTTCTCAACACTACAATACTTTCTCAACACTGCAATATTTTCTCAACACTACAATATTTTCTCAACACTACAATTCTTTCTCAACACTACAATACTTTCTCAACACTACAATACTTTCTCAACACTGCAATATTTTCTCAACACTACAAAACTTTCTCAACACTACAATATTTTCTCAACACGAATACTTTCTCAACACGAATACTTTCTCAAACTACAATACTTTCTCAACACTACAATATTTTCTCAATACTTCAATATTTTCGCAACAATACAACGGGTCAGAAGTAAAGGTCATGGGCCGGGTTGCGAATGTCGAAAAATAGAATTAAAAATACTTGTTAGTGCACGGGATTGGCCGGGCGCCGTGGGATGCAAGATTAAACACACCTGTCTCTCCATCTTCCAGGTCACATTAGATATTTATCCGCTCCTCAGAAATTCATACATGCCTGGCGTATAGCACATTCCTGTAGACGAGCGCGATACATCAACCCTCCTTCTGATCTCTGGTTCACATTGAAAAACACAGAAACAAAATATATATTAATAATTCAAAAACCGTATGGATATATACACCTAAAAATGACTATATCTATAAACAGGTGAAGTGCATATCAGAAAAAGTTTTGATGTATGAAAAAGTTGAAGTCACTCATGTTTGCCTTTCAGTCCATTCCCCATGAACAACTATAACACTTATTCGATCAGTTTCATAATGTATAAACTTAGTGCGTCCATCGCATAACACCAAGTTTGTAAATATACGCATGCGAGGCTTCTAAAGAATTGTTTGTGGGTTTGTTTGTGTATGTGTGTGTGTGTGTGTGTGTGTGTGTGTGTGTGTGTGTGTGTGTGTGTGTGTGTGTGTGTGTGTGTGTGTGTGTGTGTGTGTGTGTGTGTGTGTGTGTGTGAGAGAGAGAGAGAGAGAGAGAGAGAGAGAGAAAGTGTGTGTTAGTTTCAGCATTTCACTGGAATTGAACACAAACGTACGGCTCGGACTTTTGAGGCTCATACTAATTTTTCCATTCATTTCGTTTCGCTCAACCTGGCTGAAAACGATCCTCTTGTGCATGATACCCTGTGAGTGTGCGTGTGTGTGTGTGTGTGTGAGAGAGAGAGAGAGAGAGAGAGAGAGAGAGAGAGAGTGCATGTGATTATTTTTAGTCCAGTTTGTGTTTGCTTCGTGCGCGTGGTGGTTTCTGTTCTTTATTAGCGGATTAGTTGCGAGTCTTCCCGTCTGGATGAGGAGCCGGGCCGGTGAAATCTGAAGCAGCCAATGTATGCAAGAGCTCTGGAAATGGCTTCGTGTTCGCTCTTTGAATCCACCATCAAGAACATTCCTTTCTGGCGTCGTGGCGAGCTGAAACAATATCTCCAACAATTCCTTTTTCCTTCAAACACACCCACACCCCCCCCCACCCGCCCATCCACACACACCCACAAACACACCCACCCGCCCATCCACACACACCCCCACCCACCCGCCCTCCACCATCAACAAACGGGCTTTCCCTTCGCCTGCACACCGCCCTTTATGCCCCGTTCCTAAACATCAGACATTTCTATGCATTCCCTATTTTTTTCCATATTTTTGTAATATCCATCCGGCTTTATTTTAGCTGAAAGTGACCTTCGCTGTGCCCGCGTTTTGTATGGAATTCGTTCGTTTATCGGAATTTAGATAAGGTTGCTGCCGGTTGGTTGGTTGGTTGCTCTCTCTCTCTCTCTCTCTCTCTCTCTCTCTCTCTCTCTCTCTCTCTCTCTCTCTGCTGAAATTCACACCGCTTTGTATCATTTTAAAATATTTCGAAGACAAGGGAGTGAAAACGATGAAGTGGAGCAGGAATGTGATGAATTATTATAACGAGGAGAGAATGTACTAAATAAATGAGAAAGTACAAGGTAAATGAGGTAAATTAAAATGAATAAATGAGAATGAGGTAAATGAGGTAAAGGAAAGTGAAGATAATGAGGTAAACGAGGAAAATGAGGTAAATAATTGAGGTAAATGAGAATGTACACGGCAAATGAGAGGTCGTGAGAGAGGGAAGAGACTAGCAACAACATCGGAAATATAGTGAAGTAAGAAGAACACAAAAGAAAAAAGGATTGAATGGTTTAAAGAAGATGATCCAAACCCATCAAATCATAATCCTCATTCTCTACTTCGTGTTGGCCTTTTAAGCACATCTTTTAAAGGGCATCAAAGAACACAGGTAGCGAATGAAGGGATAATGGAGGCAGCTCATGTAACGGCCGAAATGCATAATGATATACTTCGTGATTTTCAGCGGAGCACAAAAAAGAAGAGCGCGAGATGAAGCGAAGGCGGGTTTAAATATTAGCGAGAATGAGAACGAGAGAGAGAGAGAGAGAGAGAGAGACACCGCTTCGATATTCGTCCTGAGACTGTATTAGGAGAATGTCTGCGTGGTTAAGCCCATGGGGAACATTTATCATTCATCTCCGTCAGCGAACAGGAGGAGGAGGCGGACGAGGAGGAGGAGGAGGAGGAGGAGGAGGAGGAGGAGGAGGAGGAGAAGAAAGTGTAAGGAGAATAGGAAGAATTTGGCTGACGACCGTGTGTGTGTGTGTGTGTGTGTGTGTGTGTGTGTGTGACCTGCATGACAGCCCTGGTTCTTTATGGGAGGTGGGAAAGGAGAAGGCAGGATGTGGAGGAAGGAAGTGGATGGCCTGAGGCAAGGGGAGGGAGCACAAGTCAGGTTCTATTTAATTTTGAAGAGACGGAGGTGGAAGGAAAAAAAGATGAAGGAGAAAGAGAGAAGAGGGGAAGGAAAGAGATGGAGGTCAGAGAACGGAGGTGGAAGAGAAGTGAGAGAAGAATAACAAATCCAAGATAACTGATAAAATAAAGGAGATGGACACGAAGGAAAACAATGAAAATACAAGAATGGAGAATCGGAGAGGAGGAATGAAAACGAGAAGGAATGAGATGGAAATGGAAGGGAAGAAGGGAAGCGAAAATAAAAACGATGGGAACAATATAAAGTAGAATGGTATGGCAGGGGAAGGGAAATGAAGGAAAGAAAAGGGGGAGGAGAAGAAAGGGAGAAGAAACAACCAATGAAGTAAATCGAAAAGGAGTTAGCGAAAGAGAAGGAAAGGGAGGAAATTGATATGGGAGGGGGAAGAAAACGAGGAAAGGAAATAGAAAAAGGAAAGAAAAAGAAACATAAATAATGGAGTTAATCGAATAGGAGTTGATGAAAGAGAAGAAAAGGAGATAACCAGAGAAGGAGAAAGAGGAACGAGACATACAAGACAGTGAACAGAAGGGAAGGAAAGGGAAAGGGGGACAGAAGGAAAGGAGGGAAAGGAAGGCAAAAAAAAAAAAAAAAAAAAACGAGAACATGGCCCTCCCCCTCCCTTCCTCCCTTCCCCAGAGCCTGAAGGAGAGAACGAAGACCCTGTTTTTATGCTCCCTAAACCCTTCTCTCCTGACTGACGGCCTTATTATTACATAGGGAAGGCGGCGCTGGTGGTGGAGGTGATGGTGGTGGTGGGGGGGTGAGGGTGGTGGTGATGGTGCTAGTAGTGTTGTTGCTGTTATTGTTGGTAGTGGTGGTGGTGGTGTTGGTGGTGATGTAGGTGTGTTTTTTTTACAGTGCAGGAAGCAACTCATGGGAAAAAAAAGAATGATGACAAAAAAAAAACGCTTATCACTACCGCTGTAAAATGTTATTGTTGTTGGTGGTGGCAGTGGTGATGGTGGTGATGTAGGAGGTGTTTTTTTTTTACAGTGCAGGAAGCAACTCATGGGAAAAAAAAGAATGATGACAAAAAAAAAAAAAACGCTTATCACTACCGCTGTAAAATGTTATTGTTGTTGGCAGTGGTGATGGTGGTGATGTTATGGGTGTGTTTTTTTACAGTACAGGAAGCAACTCACGGGAAAAGAAAGAAAAATGAGAGAAAAACCCCCGCTTATTACTACCCCTGTAAAAAGTTGTTAGTGGTAGTCGTGGTGGTGATGGTGGTTAGTGGTGATGGTGGTGGTTGTGGTGGTGGCGTAGGGGAGGCGTAGAGATGATATTCCCTTCAGTATCCTCGTTGACAAATGCCTCCTCTAAAACAGTTGAATGAATACCATATGATGTAAGTAATACTGTGCTCTTGATAAAAAAAAAAAAAAAAAAAAAAAAAAAAAAAAACTTTGCTCATGAGAAACTATACTGATTACGCAGAGGAGGAGAAAAAGGAGGAGGAGGAACAGGAGGTGGAGGAGGAGGACAACGAGAAGGAGGAGGAGGAAAAAAATAATTGAGACACGTGGCGGGGACTAAAGACGTACGATACCAAAATAGAACGTAATCCCAACACCTCCCCCCCCCCCCCTCTCTGCCACCACCACCACCACCACCACCACTACCGCCGCCTTCGTTAGTTAATAATAAGGCCGCTATCTGTTACGTCCCCGCGTCCTCCTCTTTGTCAGGATATATACGTGATAATGATTACTGTTAACGTCTATTTTTGTCACCCTTCCCCTTATCTCACCGGTTTAGTTTAGTCGCCCACCCACTCATTCTTTATCATTCCGAGGTTTGAGTTTTTTTTTCTCCCGCTAGTATTGCTGATGAAATCTCGGCGCCGGCTTAGTATGAAAGAGTTGTTCAAATTAGGGTTTTCGCTTTGCCGCTCCGTGTAATCCTCCCATGGGCTTTGGAATGAGACGTGGCGATATTACCTGATGCTTTTTTTTTTTAACTTTCTGTACACCTCGAGTTTATCTTTAAAGGTTTGGAGAATTATATACCATGACCGACTACTTTACTTCTCCTGATTTCCCACAAATTTGCGATTTTGGGATTTGGGATGCTGTCATTGTTTCTTGGAGCCGAGATCGGGTATATGTGAACAATATTTACTTTAATGCTCGCGTTCATTTTTCAATCTACACTTAAGGGTTAAGATGTCTTCATTCTTGATTTTGGATGAGATGATTAATAGTTCTCTCAGTTGTAAGCAATTATCACTACTACCGGTCTTTTATACTGAGTGAGAGGATGCTGAGAGGGTTAGGTGCTCAATACTCGCCGAAGGACACTGTGCAGCCACACACATTGGTACCACCGCCTGTGTATGCAAATCTTCCGGTGGCGCCTCTCGGTTTCGTCATTTTTAAAGATGAAAGCTCCCCACACTTCATTCAGCACCATCACAACATTTCATGATCAGCTTATGGGGAGAAAGGAATGTACGCGTTACTCTTCTTTTAAAACTCACAAAAGTCTTCCTTTTTCAAAATATATGTCGTTCAATGCACTTCCATACGATTTTTTTTATTTATAATATTGTGTTTAAATCAAGAGGCAATGAGCTACGTGAGTCACCATCTGTCACTAAGGTGGTGGTTATACAGGCAGGGTGGAGTTTGCCCCGCGCCTCACTCGCTGCGAGCCGCCACCACCATCAACAACCCCTAAGTCTTAAGGGCCAGACCGTGCCTCATATATCAGTTTTGTAATTCATTCAAGCCGCTCAGAAAGGATAAAACTGCCAAATACTGAGTAATGTTTCATTCCATCTATCTCGATCCATTTTCCTTTCGACACGTTCTTTAGTCGAACACGTCTGGGCAGAGGCCGCGCCAAGTCTCCGGCACTGGGGCGTCCTTGACATTACTTTGTCGTTAGGCAACAGTCGTTATCGTCGATCTGTTCGTCCCGCATCACCGCCGGACCCGCAGGTCCTGCTGACGGTGCATGAGGCTGTTCGTGCACGCGCAACCTCATGCAGCCACATTCACCCAGCATGCAGTTCTTCCGTCCCTTCAAGGTCACCAGGAAAGTTGTTCCTCCACGGACTTCAGCTGCCTCCTCTACGCGAACTCAAAGCTCTCCTGAGGATGAGGGGGAGGAGGAGACTGGGAAGTCGGGCTGCAGGGCACACTAGAGCCGGCGGAGGGCCTCAGCCTCTCGTCGGTGCAGGGGTAAAGAGTAAACCTGGTAGGCGACGACAGACGCTAATTTCCCAGATGCAAATGGCACTTCGGACCACTTTTCAGCTATTTTCCTTCTGCACCTCCTCCTCCACCTTCTCCTCTCTCTTCTGTTCCTTCCTCCTTCTCCTATTTCTTCATCCTGATGCGGCATTGGCGAACGAAGATCTTGCAAGAGCCTGGGAAGGGAGGGGGAAAAAGGAGGAGGAGGAGGAGGAGGAGGCGGACAGGAGGAGGAGGAGGAAGAGGGGTGGGGGGGGGGAAGAAGGAGGAGTGAGGCTGTAGGTTGAAAATACGTTTCTTGGCGTCGAGTTTGGCTTTTGTCTGATAACTATAATATTTCTCCTGCTGCTCTGATCCGAGGGGCGGGTACAAAACTCTTTGAACCTGTGCTGGGAGTGTCTCTGGGGCTGGGGCTGGGACGGGGCCTAGGGTAGGGGGACGGGACAAGAGGGAGAGAGGGCCGGAGAGAATGGGCGGGCAACTGCATCTCCCTAAGCGCCGCCGGATATCAAAGTTGGGGAATGACTTGGCCGGGTGTCGCGCCGCTCGCCCTGCCTCCCCGGACCTCGAGTCTTGCCGCACTGGCCCAGCAGCGTTTTATTGCAGGCACGGTGCGAGGCGGTCTCCTCTTCCTTTGTTTTCCTTGCCGAGCCGTCTTGTTTCCTGCTCCCTGTCTTGGATTTCTCTGAGTATCTTCCACCATCCATCGTCTTCCCTCCTACCGCCCTCAACTCGTCCCCTTCAAGAAGCCGTTTCTCAAGGCCTCAGACCAGCGTTACCATATTATCGTACCCAAAACATCGCAGTTATCAGTTCCAGGGCCCAAAACTCTCCTACCCACACAGCTAACGAGATTCCAGTTAAAGTTATCGTTAAAAGCGTTACTTATTGGTGTTTATTTGCGATAGGTGTGAGTCAGAAACCGGAAAATATAATGTGCTGCGTGGCTAAGTACGATAATTCGGTAACGCTGCCTCAGACCCTCCCAAGCGAGGCGATGATTCAGGGAGCGTCTCGTGCGGCGGTGGAACAAAACATTTATCATCACTCACGCGCTGATTCTGCAATTCCATCATTCCCTCGACGAAGATGACAGATGATACCCCGGCATTCATCCATTGCTCATGCATACAAAAAAAAAAAAAAAAAAAAAAAAAAAACATGACGCATACGTGAGACATATAAGTCATTCATTCATTCATACATACATACATATATTCATAAATCCAATTCATACATATATGAATTTAGTTTTATCACCGAAGATCTCGAATTTCGCAGCAGGAAAAGATTCAGGGACGGAGAATTGCCCCCAAGAGACAAAAGAGGCGAGCCAAAATACATAGAGGAGGAGAAAGATGGAAGATGAGGAGGAGGAAGAAGATGGAAAAGAAGGAAGAGGAGAAGGAAGAGAAGAAACAAGATGAAGGCAAGGAGAAATAAAAATGACGATCAAAATAAGTTTAATGGTGATAGTAACATTCGAGAGAGAGAGAGGAGAGAGAGGAATCCTTTATTTCACAGTATATTTTCTCCCTTACCTCCTGACCTGTGTGTGTGTGTGTGTGTGTGTGTGTGTGTGTGTGTGTGTGTGTGTGTGTGTGTGTTGCATGTCCAGCCAAGCACGAAAGCGACATTCAGCCTTTGTGAGCTTGTCTTTAATACAGAACCTTGTTTTTTCACCTTCTCTCTCTCTCTCTCTCTCTCTCTCTCTCTCTCTCTCTCTCTCTCTCTCTCTCTCTCTCATTAGAACCCATTAGTAGTAGTAGTAATAGTAGTAGTAGTAGTAGCAGTAGTAGTAGTAATAGTAGTAGTAATAGTAGTAGTAGTAGTAGTAGTAGTAGAAGTAGTAGTAGTAGCACGTCACAAAATTAAACAAATATTCCATCCTACCTTTTTTTTTCCCTAACCGCCTTTCCATCAAGACTCACCGTCATTCCTTGTTCTCTCCTCGCCTCTTCATGCCTTCCCGCGTTTCTCCATTCACTTGAGCACCAACACTACAACTACTAAACCATTTCTGTTTGTCTCCTTTTATGCACTAACTTCCTCAAAATCAGTCAGGTACTACACAAGTTTCGAAAGTTTTATATATATAATTTTTTGTTCTGTCTGTCTGTTGCGCTGTTTCGTCTG
This sequence comes from Eriocheir sinensis, assembly GCF_024679095.1. Lineage (NCBI taxonomy): Eukaryota > Metazoa > Arthropoda > Malacostraca > Decapoda > Varunidae > Eriocheir > Eriocheir sinensis. Next base: position 272,926 of record NW_026111685.1, read on the forward strand.
TCCATCTGTCTTAATACGTGCATGAGACGGTGAGGCGCGTGGACGGTAGGTGATGCGACGTTCCGGAGGAGAGGTGGGAAGAGAATGAGATGGGAGAGGAACGGCAATACGAAGTTTCTTTACGCTCTAGTTGTCTCTTCCAGTGCCTTGCCTTGTCTCCATCCACCCTCCCGCCTCCCTCCGTCCCTCCGCGCCCTTTCTTTCTCTGGTGCTTTTGCCGGTTTCTCCTTCAACTGTTCCGACTTTTCTTCTTTTCTTTCCTCCTTCACTTCCCTTGTACATTCCTAACCTCGTCTTTACACCGCTCCTTCAGGCTACATGTCTTATTTTTCTTCTTTTCTTCCCGCCCACAGAATTCACACCACCTCTCTCTCCTTCTCCAACTTGTTTCTTGCCTTCCTTCCTTTCCCCGTTCACATGCATTTCTCCATTCCCGCTACGCACCCTTCCTCCTCTTCCATTCTCCTCCATCCTTTTTCCCTCCCCGACACACCACCACCAATTCCTTCTGATTTGTACCACCAACTCCCTCCCTCTTACCACCTTCCCGACTCACTCCCCACACCACCAACCACCAACCTCTTACTCCCCGCCACCAACTACCAACCTCTTCCCCCGCACCACCAACTACCTCCCCCCCACCACTAACTCCCCTCCAACCACCTTATCCCCCTCCTACACCAAACTTAAGCTCGTTCTCCTTCTCCTTCATTTCCGTCCCACTCCCGTAGTCTTTTCCCCGACTCTTCATGCTTTCCCCTTTCTTCCTTGCCCTTCCCTTCCCTTCCTTTCCTTCTGCTCCTTTCCCTGTTCCTCTTCCTCCAGCATTTCCTTCATTCTTTCGCGCCTCCTTGCCTCACTTTCTTTCCTTCCTCCCTTGCCCTGTTTCCTCCCTTAACCTGACTTCTCCATCCGCCATGAGGCCAGATGGAGTTACTCTGAAAATGGTGTGTGTGTGATGGGGGAAGGTAGGAGGGGAGGAAGGGGGGAGGGGGGTTGTGTTGGGGTGGGTCTGTTTGTGAGTGGGGGGAGTGTGTGTGTGTGTGTGTGTGTGTGTGTGTGTAATCAAAGGCCGGCGCTCAAACAGTCCACGCACACCGGACTGCCACGACTCGTTATGGTCTGGTTAGGAGTAATTTTTTTTTACTCCCTCGAGGGAAGTTGTGGAGACTGTGTGTGTGTGTGTGTGTGTGTGTGTGTGTGTGTGTGTGTGTGTGTGTGTTCGAGATACATACACATTGGAAGGTGGAGAGACTGAGAATGAAATGAAATGAAAAAAAAGAGAGAATATAAGCAATAGGGAGGATGACTTGAAAATAAAGAGGTGAAATACAAATGAATGTTTAATAATACAAACTTCGGAGCGTCTAGCGAGTATTCTTGTTCTTTTTTGTTATTTTTTGTTATTGCCCTTGAGTCGCCTCCCTTGCTATATATAAAAAAAAAAAAAAAAAAAAAGACACTACCCAAAGCTCACGACGAAGAGCCATTAAAATATCGGTTCAGGGCTTCCTTCAACACCATTCACATCTTTACCCAAACCTTAAGAGCAGGGAAGCCTTTACAACATTACCTATATCATAGAGAATTGTAACAACCCTCGTTTAAGTAGCCTCTCCTCTACCTATTTACCTGGTCTTTGCCATTAGGTGTGAGGGCGAGGCATTCAGAGTCTCCTAATTTATATAAGACCCAAGTAAGGAAGAAAACGAAAGAGGAAACTACTTCTACATTCAAAGATTTTCCAATGCGGTTTGTGTGACACCATTTCTCCTTTCACTCGGCTACTTTGATGGGATCTCCTCTCCTTTCCTGCGTCCCTTTGACAGAGCCCCATTAAGAAAATAACTACTCGTAAGAAGATGTCGGAGATACACATCAAACTCTTCTTCTGCCACGCGTTGCTGTTCCATCTTCCCTTCAACGTCCATCCCCAGATACATAGGACAACCATATGTATCCTTCCCTCTGTTACATTCTCCCTTCCTACCTCCATCCAAAGGTACATAGGACAATCGCATGTATCTTTTCCTCTGTTCCATTTCCCCTTCCCACCTCTCATCAAAGATACAAAGGACAACTGTATGTATCCTCTCCTCTGCTTAATGATGCTTTCTCACCTTCATCCAAAGATACATAGAACAACCGTATCATTTTCCCCCTCTGTTCTACCCTCCCTTCCCACCTCCATCAAAACAACGGTGCGTATCTGTCTCTCTGTTCCATACACTCTTCTCACTCACTCCCATCCTCAGCAACACAGGACATCCTAACCTTCCCTCGCCGGCACCCTCGCGTCATGTGCACCCCCGGAATAGCCAGAGACAAGTGCCGAACACACACGTACATGCCAATAAAACGCCTCCCTGGTAGCAGCCTCCCCTGACGGCGCTCTCTTCCCTCTCCTTCCGCTTCCAATACAGACGCGGTGTTCCGGGTATGTTTTTCCCTCCTTTCTTCAATTTAATAATTCGCCTTAAGGGACATGGCGTGGCTCACAAGTATAACGGAGTCCGATTTGGAGAGAGAAAGGAGAGATTGCTGTTTTGAGTGTCTGTCTCTTTCCTGGTAGCCCGGTAATGGATTTGTTTGTCTTTTTCCACATGCCGGGGATGGTTCAAAGTGGGTATTCTCAGATGCTTCCACCCCTCACATCAACTATATCCAAAGGCCGAAAATGAGACCAGTCGGGTTCTAGTAAGTGTTTTGTTTAGGTTCAGTCGGGTTCTAATGAGTGTTTGGTTTAGGTTCAGTCGGATTCTAGTAAGTGTTTGATTTAGGTTCAGTCGGGTTCTAGTAAGTGTTTGGTTTAGGTTCAGTCGGGTTCTAGTAAGTGTTTTGTTTAGGTTCAGTCGGGTTCTAATGAGTGTTTGGTGTAGGTTCAGTCGGGTTCTAGTAAGTGTTTGGTTTAGGTTCAGTCGGGTTCTAGCAAGTGTTTTGTTTAGGTTCAGTCGGGTTCTAGTAAGTGTTTGGTTTAGGTTCAGTCGGGTTCTAGTAAGTGTTTGGTTTAGGTTCAGTCGGGTTCTAGTAAGTGTTTGGTTTAGGTTCAGTCGGGTTCTAGTAAGTGTTTGGTTTAGGTTCAAGATACAGAAGAAGGGTTAGACTACCAGAAGGGTCATAAAACTACCCATGGAAATGCCCACAACTCCTACAAAACCCTAGTCAAATGTGTGTGCCAGGGCCCCCAGATTATTCTCTTCCTTCTGTCCCCACATTGTAGCGATATGAAGATGATGAGTCGCTTTACATCTCTCTCCGGACCTTTGTATATGAATAACATCACGACGAAAACACTGCCAAGTACATCACCTAAAACACTCACTACTGACGAGACTTTCCCTTCCCTCCAGTTCCCTCAGATCAGACTTTCCCTGCCTTCCATTTCCTTAGACGACACTTTCCCTCCCTCCACCTCCTCAGACGACACTTTCCCTCCCTCCACCTCCTCAGACGACACTTTCCCTCCCTCCACCTCCTCAGACGACACTCCCTCCCTCCATCTCCCTCAGATTAAGACTTAGGAAGCACTAACGACTCCAAGACATTACTTAGCAAACTACTATCGGCTTTCTACCCCCCCCCCCCCTAGATAAACACAAAATAAGCAGTAATTACCAAACTTCTTTCCTGATGCTCTGCTAACGACTCCATTTTACGCTTCCTACCTTAGCAATCAGTGACTACCCAAGTTCCTCATTGCTACTTTTCTAACGATTTTGTTCCTACTTACTCTCTTATATGAACAAGCAGAGAGAGGTAACCACCCAACCTCTTCCCTGACACACTCTTAACGACTCTGTCTTCGTGACTTCCCACACCTAAACAGATAGGAGGCAGTGATGACCCGGTCGGTATTCTCAAAAGCTTTCGCCTTTCACATCAACTATTTCCAGAGTCCAAAAAGGAGATCAGACGGTTCTAATGAGTGTTGTTAGCTTCATGGTGCAGAAGAGGGGGCAAACTACCATAACGGTCATAAAACTACCACTGGAGAAATAACCACAACTCCTACGAATGCCTTGTCAAAGATGTGTTACTGGGCGCTGTAGTGATATGACCCCCAATGCCTTCCGTGGCACACTCCTGGCGGCTCTTTTCACCATCTTAAGACAAACACATAGAAGCAGTATTCAAACTTATTACTTCTGGTGACGCCTTTCAATCCCAGCTCCCTCAAATAAACACAAAAGAAGCTGTAATGACCTAACTTCTTCCCGAGCACAATACGGACGCCTACATATGCTTCCTACCCCGCAGACACACAACCAGAAAACAGACACGTAAGAACCTCCTCCTTGACACACTCCTGACGGCTTTATCTTCACCCTCATACCTTAAACAAAGACATAGATCACAATAACAACCTAAACAACCTATACGAGTTTTTCCATCGCGCTCTCCTGACATCTCTTTCTCCCTCTTCTACGCAGCTACGACGGGCGGGTGCCACAGCTTCTGAAGGACATCCGGGCGGAGGGCGGCGTGCTGACGGTGACGCGGGAGGCTGCCACGCTCACCTTCGAGAGTCTCACCCTCGCCCACGCCGGCCTCTACGAGTGCCGCGTCGAGTTCTTCCGCTCCCCGACCCACACCAGCCTCGTCAACCTCACGCTCGTCGGTAAGTCCGCGCGATGACCTTCTTTACCTCCGACTCTTTTGGTATTGGCGTCCATCCCCGTTCTTGTATCTTATGTGGTTTACTTATTTGTTCTTTATTTTGGGGTTTATTTTTGTGTCTGGTTTTATGTGGTTTATCGTTTTGTGGCTTAAGTTTTGTGGGGGTTTTAGTTTCCTGTTTCTATGCGTTTAAGTGGTTTTCTTCTTCTCTGGTCTAATTTTATGTGTTCTACGTTCCCCTTCTTTGTCTTTGTGTCCATCTTAGCCTTCTTCTTCTGTAATGTTGGTCTATTTTTAAACATCAGGTACGTCTATCTCTTCCTCCTGCTCCTCCTCCTCCTCTTCGTCCAGTTCTCAGCCTATTCCTTTCGTCGCTCTCTCTCTCTCTCTCTCTCTCTCTCTCTCTCTCTCTCTCTCTCTCTCTCTCTCTCTCTCTCTCTCTCTCTCTCTCTTTCTTATTTTTCTTTTGATCTCTTTCATATTCTTTATCATTTTCGTTTCTTCTTCTTCTTCTTCCTTTTCTTCTTTTTCTTCATTTTCTTCTTTTTCATCATCATCTTCGTAGTTGTCTTAATCTTCCTCTTCATTATTTTCTTCCTTATCCCTTTTCATCCTTCTTAATATATTGCCTTGTTTATCTCCAATGTTTTTTCCTCCTTTTTACACTCTCCCGACGTTTCCTTGTGTATATCCTCCTCTTTCTCCTCCTCCTCCACCTTCTTCCTATATTACTTGCGTTATTTTCTTCCTTTGTTACCCTTCTCCTCTCTCTTCCCTTAAAGGATCGCCCGCGTACTTATATATATTCCTCCACTTCCTCTTCTCCCTTCCTCCACTTCCTCTTCTCCCTTCCTCGCTTCCCTCTCATCCTCTATCTTTCCCTCTGTGCTGCTTCAGTTTCCCTTTGATTTTCCTCTGGCCATTGTGTTTCCTTTTCTCCTCCCTGGTTATCGTCCGTCTCTCTTCGCCTCTTTTGTCCTTCTCTTCTTTCTTCTTCTACTCTTCCTCTTTACCTTTTATTCTTTTCCTTTTAGTGCATTCGTTTTAATCATTCTCCTTCAGCTAATAAACTAATTTCTCGTTCATTTTTTCGCCACATTTCACTGCATTTGCATTTTTTCTCCTCCTCTTCTTTCCCTTTTTACCTTTACTTTTTTACTTTTTTATTCTCTGCCCTTTCGTGCGCTCGTTTCAATCATTCCATTCTCCTTCAGCTCACAAGTAATTTCTCGTTCATATTCTCGTGGCGTTTCCCTGAATGTACTTTTATATATAACGATACCAACTCACAAAGACGGGGAGGAGACATGTTATTACTTTTTTTTCCGGTTTCGTTATATTTCTTTTATTTGAGAAGTGGAATACAACCGCTTTCTTTCCTTTCCTCTTGACCGCCAGCTATGTCATTGTCAATAACATTCTCCTTCCTTTCATCCCTCAAGAAGGTTGGTTTTCCCTTCAAAAGTCAGTAATCAAAACCAGCCCTTTCGTTTCTTTTTTACACATTTTCCAACATCGTTTTCATCGCTGTATTGAGGTCACACAATGCTTTCACTGTTATATCTTGGAGTTAGTGATCAAAGCCTGTGCCCTCGTCTCCTTTTTACACATTTTCCAACATCGTTTTCATCACTGTATTGAAGTCACACAATGCTTTCACTGTTATATCTTGGAGTTAGTGATCAAAGCCTGTTCCCTCGTCTCCTTTTTACACATTTTCCAACATCGTTTTCATCGCTGTATTGAGGTCACACAATGCTTTCACTGTTATATCTTGGAGTTAGCGATCAAAGCCTGTTCTTGCGCCTCCTTTTCTCACATTTTCCAACGTCGCTTTTATCGCTGTATTGAAGCCACGCTAAATTCTTTCACTATTATATCTATTTTTTTTTTATTTGCTTTCCTTGTAAAGTCGAAGTGATTGCTTCTCAAAACTTATTAACGTCAGCTTTGTAGGCACTAAAGTCACATACACACAACAACAACAACAACAACAACAACAACAACAAAAACTTCACTTCATCTACTGTCATGTGAACAAATTTCTTCTTCTTTTTCGTAGTCGTCTTCATCTTCCTCTTCATCATTTTCTCCTTTCCTTTTCATTCTCTTAAGTGGTCCACTCTTCGTTTCTTTCTCTTTGTGTCTTTTTCCTCCTCCTCCTCCACCTCCTCAGTCTTCTGTTAGGTTTGTCTAATTCTATATTTCAGGTATATACCACTATCTTCTATCCTGTCCTACCACACATAGATTACTATTAGTAGCGGTAGTAAACAGACACCCTCGCCATAGACCGCCAGGTCTTCTGGTGTCTGTTCTTCCTATGTATTTCTATGTATTCCTCCTCCTCCTCCTCCTCCTCCTCCTCCTCCTCCTCCTCCTCCTCCTCCTCCTCGTTTAAGTTTTCAGTCTATTTCATCCGTTGTTCTCTCTCTCTTTCTTGTCTCCTCTTTTCTTATTTCTTTCACATTTTGGTTCCGTATCCTAAAGGTAATCTATCGTCTACTTTTTTTCTTTCCTCCCTCCCTCCAAGCCTCGGAAATACAGAGTTAATAAAGCCTTGACCTCCTGGTGACCTACGGAAATTTCTTTAGCTTCCTCAGCGTCCTTTGCCGCCGCCTTCTTTCCCCTCGCCCCAAATAAGGAAGTCGCTAAGGTGCCCTCCATTTCGCCTTTAACTAAGTGACTGACGAAAATTTGACCTCTCTCTCTCTCTAACTATCAATCTCTCCCCTTTTCATTTCTGTTCCTCCTCTTCGGCCCTTCTCTTCACCCTCTGGTCACCATGATGCTCTCGTCTCGACCTATCAGTTTTCTCCTTTCCATACCTTTTTTTTCGTTTCCGTCCCTTCCAATTCTCTCTATCCCACTCCCCTTCCTTGGTCGAGTTTTCACCGTCGCTTCCCTCCTCGTCCAGACTCTCTCCTTCACCTCTACGAAGCCATCCGTCTCTCCTCCCACCCTATTGTAATTTGGCCAACAGTTATCCATCGTCCTCCATCTATCCTTCGTTTTATCCGTCGCTCCTCCGTCTTCGTTTTAATTCTTTTTCGTCACTGTACTCATCCGTCTTCTTTTCCCAGTTGTCTCTATTTGCCTGTCTTTGTTCTTCCCTTCCTTTCCCTTCAGTCACTCCAGCGTGCCGCGTCCCTTTCTTCTTCTGCTCTTCTTGCCTGCACCCTTCCTCGACTCCTCCTCTTGATCTCATTACTGCCCGCCGCGGTGGAAGCTTTTATTGTTTTCAGCGTCGCGTCTCCCCTTTTGTTTTCATGTTGTCGTCACTCAAACTCGAGAACCATTTAATTTAGACTGATGAAATTTAGTATGTACATCAGCGTTGCCAAAGTGTCGTCCTCTGAACATTGCATTTATCTTTTTTAGGTTCAAAGACTGCCGCAACCACACAAACAACGATAGAACATTAAAGTTAGCCTTAAAACTGTTATTTGTTGATGCTCTTTGTGTGTTTTCTATAGTTATCGGTCAAACTACGACAATGCAATGCAATGAGTGCGATAATTTGGCAACGCTGATGTACATGTATATTGACCTAACGTAGATCGCTATTTCAAATCAAGGTCGAAGGTCAACGTCACACTAGCAAAAACGTATTTCTGATATCATACAACTACTACAGTATGTTAAAAAAAAAAAAAAAATGAGCCCATTGCCGAGAACACGACAACCTGTGCCAAAGCAGCCTGGCGGCGTGACGGGTGTTCCATTAATATATTTTTCCTCCTATCACATTAATTATTATCGCCAGCCTCGAGAAGGGCGGCGTTTTAATCGTGGCTCATCTGACTGTTTGTTTGTTTGCCTGATTATCGGATTGTCCATTGCTAAGAAAAAAAAAAAAAAAAAAACTCGGATCGGCATGTTTTTTCAAATTCGCATGAGAACATCATTGGGTGAATATCTCAGTCTGATTGAATTTGGGGGAAATTCCAATAAAATCTGACTGAATGTGGACAATGAATTCTTTCTTCAATGCCCGACGTTTCCCGCGGTGTGGTTCGGACCCTTCCCGATAAAAGCCAAAAGAGACGAATGAATGATGGCTGCCATCTTCAGAATTAAGTTTTCCCTATTTAGCGGGCGATACCCAGTCCTTGGAATTCCCGGTTTGATTTATAAAGTTTTCTCCCGTCTGCTTTTTAATTCTCTCTCTCTCTCTCTCTCTCTCTCTCTCTCTCTCTCTCTCTCTCTCTCTCTCTCTCTCTCTCTCTCTCTCTCTCTCATCATTCATCTTCAGCTTTGTACCTTTGCCTCTCATTTCAGCTTTTTTCCCATTTTTCAGCTTTGCTCTCTTAATATCTATAGTTTTCCTATCTTGACCCTTCAACCATTTCCACCCATCTCTTGCTATCATCTCTTTCTTCTCTCTTCCTCCACCACAACCTTCTCCTCGACCTCCACGTCATCGTCCTCCTCAGCGTTCTCGTCCTCCTTCTTTTCCTCCTCGTCCTCAAATCTCGCCGGCACTATACGTTAAGACTGTCAGCTTCTTGTCAGACGGTTCCGGCGAGGCAGGCGCGCAGGAGGTTCTGCCACTTCTCAGAAACGCCCACCTTGCTCCTCCACCTAAAGGCCACAAGTTCCCGCCAGCTCTTTCCCTTTCAAGAATCTCCTCCAATCTCAGGATAATCATGCTCGTTGCTTTTTAGCAGCTAGCTTTTTCTTTTTCTTTTCTTCAATAACCTAGCTTCTCTCTCTCTATAACTCCTAACAATCTGTCTCTCTCTCTCTCTCTCTCTCTCTCTCTCTCTCTCTCTCTCTCTCTCTCTCTCTCTCTCTCTCTCCTCCCTCACTATTCCATTTTCAAGGCGTCTTCAAACACCCTTTCTCAGTTATCACTCCTTTCGCAAATCTTTCCCTACTGATTTACTTCGTTCATTCTAAAATATAGCCCGCATCTCTTAATCTTCTCTAACAAATTACCTCCATCATTCCCACGTTATTGGCAAGATTAATTTCTCCATCCTGGTCAGCTAAGTACGGATAAAATCTGGAGATGGATCGATGGAATTTGTGTTAGTTAGTTTTCTTTACAGCAAGGGAGGCAGTTCATGGGCAAAAACAGCAATAACAACAACAACAATGAAAGAGTCCGTTAGAAACTCCTCCGAAGAAAAGTAGAAAGAAAACGTGAGGCCAAAAAAGAAGTCAATTTCGGGTGAAGATGTTAATGGCAGAAGGTGAATAAATGAGAAAAGTGACCCAAATACGCAGACTGACCTCCTGTAGGCTCCATATTATATTTCTGAATCTCTATGTCCTCAATCCCTTTCATGATTCTCCTCCATCACTTTCCGGTCAGCCTCTCCAACACTCGACCATTCCCGTCACCAAACGATTTCAACCCCACTCCTCCTTCACTGATCCCCCTTCAAATCCTCTTTCCCAAACCTGTAACCATCTTAACCTCCTCTCTCCTCTCCCTACGAGACCCTCTTAACTCACTCTACTATTCCGCCAACTCCTCTTCAACCTCTCCTAGTCTGGCTTCTCCTAAACTCCACTTAACCCAACGGAGCCGCCCCCACGTAAGGTCTTCCGCTACTCAGGGTCTGCGAGAAAGTGATGGCCATTGCAAATTGAGTTAGGATCGTGTGTTTCATTAATCCGGGACACAGGAACGCTCTGCCTGACCCTCGATGTATTATTCACCTCGCGCCGCCGACAGCCTATCGTACTGAGTTATGAATGTGAGTTTAGGGAGGAGCAAGAAGGGGAGACGGAGTGGGACGGATGGTGGAAGTGGGTGGTGTGTGTGTGTGAGAGAGAGAGAGAGAGAGAGAGAGAGAGAGAGAGAGAGAGAGAGAGAGAGAGAGAGAGAGAGAGAGAGAGAGAGAGAGAGAGAGAGAGAGAGAGAGAGAGAGAGAGAGCATACACAGGGAGAGGGGAATCCTTTGAATAAACACGGCCGAAAGTTTCGTTTCCTTTCACTCACATATAAAAACAAATCACACAATTCTTTTTTCTCTCCCCCTTCTTTTTATTTTAGCTGCAACATTCAACGTCGTCACACCCAGAAGCCAAACCAAAGACTAAACCAGTAATCAACCAAGCTGTGTTACCGGTCCCGTCATATAGGCTGCAATCTCTGTTTAATAGTCCGGTAATCATAGCTGTGTAATTACCTGACCTACAAATTACTGTCGTCATAACGAGGTCACTTAGGCTGTGACGACATTTAATGAGGTATTGGGTGGGTTAATCTGCAGGACATGTAACGTACAGGCAGGTTAGTTAGAGCAAAGAAAAAAACAGGAAGGCCGCTACCTTCTCATAATGCCTTGGCAATGTTCAAGGGGGCTGCGAGCTGTGTTTCGAGTGCTTACGTCTTACACACTTACAGCGATGAAAAGCGGCTACTAAGCGAAAGGAACAAACCGAACAGAAGGATAAAAAAAGGAAAGATGTAGACTGCGTTGGGATTTAATAGAGATTTCTAAATGATCTAAGGGGATTAACAAGGGCGATTTAGATCAAGTACTTATATTAAAAACTAATGTGAGAACACGCAATAACGGGTGCAAGTTGGATAAATTCAAGTTCAGGAAGGATATAAGCAAGAACAGGTTCACGAACAGGGTGATGGATGAGTGGTACACACTGAGCAGGTGTGTAGATGAAGGAAACACGTTTGAGAGCTTTACATGGAGGTTAGAGGTATTTACGAATAGGAAAGGAGTTTAGTGAATAACCCATCCTCACGACATGCCTTGTGTGGGCCGTCTGGCCTCTTGTGGTCTCGATATATCCTTGTTTACTGTGATAGGAGGGCCTTGGGTTGTGTCACTGTTAAGGGTAACGGCTCACACTGATCTACTGAAAAAATATTCTTGTGGAGGTCAAAATAAAGTGTGAGATCTATATTGAAGTCAGATATTACTAGTAGGAAAACCCACACATGGACTACAAAACAAACAAAAACTTGTATAAGTCGCATGATTTTGTTTAGTGAATGTTACATTCGTATTATTTGTCTTCGCTTCATTAAAACATAACTTTATTTTAAAAACGACTTTCATTTGGTTGGAACGAAAAGTTGAAAGTTGCTTGTACTGGCTCTGGTATCACAACCATCCCCCCCCCACCCCCAGAACGGCCGCCACGGGCCGCCCGAGACTTTTTTCTTTGCTGAGCCGCCGGGGGTGAAGGCTGCCGCAACTTTTATCAAACCCTCGCGGGGCTCTTTTTCTGCTAAGCCGCTTGGGTGAAGGCCGCCCCAGCCTTTATCAAACCTTCTTGATCCGGCCTGACCGTGGGCCTCGGCATGACTGGCCCGATATGAGCCACCTCGCCACCCACTAACGTCATGAACCCTTTCTCTACTTCCCCAGCGAAACACACACACACACACACACACACACACACACACACACACACACACACACACACACATACTACTTTTCAATAAGCTTGCATGAGTGTAAACAATTATATAATCGGTAAATCAAATTCTAGCCACTGGTTATAGAACAGATCGAGTAGCATTTTCTTTTCTTTTTTATCTGCGATTCTTATTATTTAGCTACATGTGATTAGCTTAAACTTGAAATGCTGAAAAGTGTGCGATTATTTTACTTTTTACCTTTTGTCATTAAACTTTTTCTGTTGTTGTTAATAAGTTGTTTTTCTGTCTGGTTCTTAAGTCAGGTGTGTGTCTGTGTGTGTGTGTGTGTGTGTGTGTGTGTGTGTGTGTGTGTGTGTGTGTGTACGTGTGTGTGTGTGTGTAAAGGAAAAAGTCCACTAAGCAAAAAACAGAATTCGAGAGCAGAGCAATCTCTCTCTCTCTCTCTCTCTCTCTCTCTCTCTCTCTCTCTCTCTCTCTCTCTCTCTCTCTCTCTCTCTCTCTCTCTCTCTCTCTCGTGTCAGACTGATATTCGAAACTATAAAAATAGACCGGATTTATTTACATTGAGATTGATGAAAAATATAAACAAAACTTGTATCAGACAAGTCATAAACAAGGCCGTGTTTGTAGCATGCTTGTTATACGCTGAGATAGATAGATAGGTAGATAGATAGAGATAGATAGATAGCTAGATAGCTAGATAGATAGATAGATAAAGAGAGAGAGAGAGAGAGAGAGAGAGAGAGAGAGAGAGACACACACACACACACACACACACACACACACACACACGCAGGGCCGCAGAGTAAACATTAATATGCGTGTCATTTTCATCAAGTCATTAACAGTTCATACGCAAGTTGTTGATTAGGCAATTTCGCGAATATGTCCTGGGTAACATCATCTGTCCGTCCGCCTGTCTGTCTGTCTGTCTGTCCATCATTCTTGTTGTCTGTCTGTGGTATATATATGTATGGGATATGTATAAATGTGTGTGTGTGTGTGTGTGTGTGTGTGTGTGTGTGTGTGTGTGTGTGTGTGTGTCGATACTGTTAACCATTTTTTTCCTGCCTCTTTCAATTTCCATCTGTGTCGCGGCTCCTTTTTTGGCTTTCTATTTTCACCTGTCTTCCTTTCTGAGTGTCATGTACGCCTGCTCCCCTTCTCTCTCTCTCTCTCTCTCTCTCTCTCTCTCTCTCTCTCTCTCTCTCTCTCTCTCTCTCTCTCTCTCTCTCTCTCTCTCTCTCTCTCTCTCTCTCTCTCTCTCTCTCTCTCACCCCCACCCCCACCCCCATTGTTGTTGTTTTTTGCCTACTTTCCTTCCCTTGTCCACTTCTCATCAGTTAGAGGATTCAGGGGAGAGCAAACGACAAGTGATCTTTACCAGACCGAGTTTACCTCTTCTTTTGTGTCCCCGAGGGTCGCATCTGAAGCACGACCTCAGTTACGCCTATTCCCTTTGAAAGCCTTTTTTGTGGGCGTCCATCTCACACGCTATTTGGAGCAGTGGGTTGAGTTTAATTGCTTTTATTGCTGGAGATCCACGCCCATACGTCTCTGGATGTCTCTGTGTGTATTTGTGTTTATATTTCTGTCGGTTTTTGTCTCTGTGTCCGTCTGTCCCTCTCTCTTTATTCAGGCTAGTCGCGGGTCTTACGGGTCTTACTCAGTCCTCGCCTCACAGCTTCAGCGGGGCGTGGAAGGACCCTGTCAACACACCTTTTCCTCCTGTTGGCTCGCTGTAAACAATTTTCCTTTACCTGAATGACCCAGCAGCCGCCTCCTCGTCCTCTCCCTCTACTTCACCGCTCTAGTCCTCCGCTGCCTCGCTGTTCATTGGTTGCTGGAGCGTGCACTTATTAGGCTGTGTCAATTTGCTGTTTCTAGTATCATAACGTCTTAGGCCTAGAGGAAAGCCTTCGTCCAATCTGTCCAGCCTGTCGGAGTTATAATAGTGTTGTTGTTGGGTGTTTTTTATTGCCTTTTAATCTTGTTTTATTTATCTTCGTGTATTCTCGGCGTTAGTTTCCCAGCCTCTTCACGGCCACTTCCAAACACCCATTTTTCTCTTTTCAAAACTCGTGTCAAAACTTTAAAATACAACTCGGCATCTTCAAGAAATTGATTTAAAGTTGATAGACGCGGAATGTTAGCCTACTTTTTCTATTTTTTTCTCCCCACTTTCTTTTGTTCTAACCCTATTTACAGATTCACAGCCTTAAAAAAACAAAAAAAACATATCCCTTGCAAGCTAGAAACAAACTGTCAAGGTCCAACAATTAACAGCCTCGATAACTGTTGTTGGGTAATGTACTCTTTCTTCCTTCCCTCCAGTGTTTCCTCCCATCAGTGTTTCTTCTCTTCCCTCGAGCACTGTTGATGGCAAATTTACCTTTCCTTCCCTCCCTCCACCCCTCGTCTCTAGTGTTTCTTCTTTTTTCCTTCGAGCACTGTTGATTGCTAATGTATCTTTCCTCCCTCCTTCCCGCAGTGCTTCTTCTCTTCCTTTCGAGCACTGTTGATTGCTAGTGTACCTTTTCTCCTTCCCTTCGCCCCGCAGCACAGTATTTCTTTTCCTACTTTCGTCGCCCCGCCCCTCAAAGTATCTTTTCCTTCTCCGTCAGAACCGCCGCGCGTGGTCGAGGTGAGGGACCGACAGAAGGGGCCGCCACAGAACGGCATCTTGGGTCCCTACCAGGAGGGCGTGATGGTCGTCTTCACATGCCTGGCCAGGGACGGTAAGTCGTTCACTGTTGTCGTCCTCATTCATTTCATCCTTCAGCACGTAATGAACTTGCTGGGCGGAATTCCTGGCAATTGCGTTTCCGTCAGGGAGATGATAGTAATAGTTTTTCACCCCAGACTCCTTCCTGTATCGTTCTCTCATTTTATTTAAAACGCAAAATTTTCTGAAGAAATGCTCAGCTCCAGGAATTCTGTCAGGCTCCTCGTTTTGCTAATGCAGTTTTCCACACCGGAAGCCCTGCCGCACTTGGGCTATTTCATACTCCTAATCATGTTACATTCAAAGCATTCTCAGACACTTCCTAGCATTCCACCCAAGCCGCTTCCCTCACCGTCTGTCTTGCTCGCTGCGTCACAGGCTGGCCGCTGCCGAACGTGACTTGGTGGCGGGGCAAGGAGATGGTGGACGGCGGCTGGGAGGTATCGGGGCCGCGGCTGGTGAGGAACGACCTGGTGGTGTCCAAGCTGACGAGGGACTGGCACAACGACACCGTCACCTGCACCGCCTCCAACACCAAGCTCGTGCCGCCCTACTCCGTCTCCGCCGTCGTCCAGATGTACCGTAAGTGTGTGTGTGTGTGTGTGTGTGTGTGTGTGTGTGTGTGTGTTAAACATGGAAGGATGTGAGCGTAGAGTTTTCCCCCGTAATTTTCTTGTAAATATTTTGGGGATGTTTTCATGTGTGTGTATGTGTGTGTGTGTGGGGGGGGGGGGGGTATTCGGGTTGGGATGATGGGGGCTCCTAAGGTTGTCAAGGATTTAGGCGTCCGATGGTATTGCTATAGGACTGTGGAAGACTGGCGGGACTTGTGGGACTTATGCAACTACTAGAAATGGGTTGTCAAGCTTATGAGAAAATGACGAGAGGCTGTAAGCCAAATGATGTCCTTTTGGGCGATGAGTGGTGTATGATAATAAGAACAGAGGAGCGAGTACCTGACTTAAAAATAATCAACTTTACAATGAAAATTTATGGAGTAAATAACGCGAATCTTATAAATACTTAAAAGACTTGGATTGTCTGAGGCGCAGGAGTCTTCTCAGCATGACGGAAAGGTGTTGTGGGGTTCAATGTGCAGCGGCGAGCGAAGTTAAGGAGGAAGGCGAGACACAGCACCGCAAGACCACCTCAGGAGTGCCACATATGTATCGTGTCCTTGTGCGAGCCCTTACGTGTCGTCCACCTGCGTGTAGTATCATTGTGCCGGGCGCTCGCAGACCATCGTGAATAACCCAACAAGACACTTCTTCACCCGAAATTGAGTTCTCTTTTGGCCTCTCGTTCTATTGTCTTTTGTAGGAGCAGCGCCTAGCGGGCTTTGTTCTGTTGTTCTTGTTTATTGACCTTGAGCTGCCTCCCTTACTGAAGAAAACAGAGTAATACCGTAAAGAAGCAATGAACAGTTCCGGAATTATGTCAGTAACGTCACAAAAGATAGATACAAAGACAGTGGCGAGATCTACGCCGTCTGTCTGTCTGCTGTCTGAACACGCCGGGACAGAGCAGCTGTGAGGGCGGTGTCCTGTCTAAGAAAAAAAAAAAAAAAACTTAAGCTAAATTTCTATATATATGGAAATTTTCTGAATAATAAGGTAGAATAATTAACAAAACTGAATGATAAGAATAAGCTCGTTGAAGTAACGTGCTAGGAGGAATTTCAAATTAGTTCCCTCTCGTAGCTCCTCTATTATGATTACTTTCCCTAGCAATACGGCGCCGCCCAGGTACAGAGCTAATCAAACCAAGTCTCGGGTCCATCAATAGGCGCGAGGCTTGATGCCAACCCGCCAATCACAGGTGAACAATCGATGCGCCACTCCACGTAAGCCTTGTAGAAGTAAACGAAGACTAACATCAGACGCTCACAAGACTTGGAAACCTGACTGAATCTAACCCAATTAGATCTTATTCAAACTGGAATATCTTCAGTGGAATGCTGCCGCTGTAACTTCGGAGACATTTTGGAATCATAGACAAAATGAGAAAATAATATCCACGGTAACATTCAATGAAGGACGCTGTTCAGAGGGAAAAAAACGAAACATTCTGAAAACCTTACAACGAGATGCCAGAAGTTGATTAAAGTGAAGACTCTCCTTAACACACACACACACACACACACACACACACACACACACACAAACACACAGCCTATCTCGCGTTTCTTCTCTGACAGTCCTTCATCATACAAGAATCCCCTCCCCCCCCCTACTACCACCACCGCCACAACCACCACCACCACTGTCAACACCACATACGACCCCACCAACACCCCACAACGTAAACTTTTTCCCTTAGAGTAATACGTTCTCTCTCTCTTCTTCCGGGTTCCCAAAACTCAGCAACACGCTACGCTCTCTTTCCTTCGCGGGTGGTCGTCACTTTCTTAGATTAAAGGAGAGAGAGAGAGAGAGAGAGAGAGAGAGAGAGAGAGAGAGAGAGAGAGAGAGAGAGAGAGAGAGAGAGAGAGAGAGAGAGAGAGAGAGAGAGAGAGAGAGAATCAAAGCAGGTGTATATGTGGGCGGGCGGGTAATCGTGCGAAGAAATCTTTGAGTGTTTGTGGCGAGAAAGCGATATAGATAGATAGATAGATAGATAGATAGATAAAAAGAAGGAGAAAAAGAATAAAATGAGATAAAGTAAGGAATAAAGAAAGGAAAGAGGAGCATCAGGTGTTATGAGAGCATGAGATAGACAGTCACGGTTATGGAGGAGGGGGAGGAGGAGGAGGAGGAGGAGGAGGAGCGGCACGGCAGGAAGCAGAAGAAAGGGAAGGAAGAAGAAGGAAGAAGTAAGAAAGAAAGGAAGAAGAGAGGGGTGAGATGTCATTTATATTTAAGCACAGAAAGAGATAAACAGGAAGAGGGAGAAGAAGAAGAAGAAATAAATAAAGGAAAGAGATAAGAAGTAAGGGTAGGAAAGTCAAAGTTAGAAAGAGGGAGGCAGGAAGAGGCAGAAGGAAAGGAAGGAAGGAAAGGAAGGAAGAAAGAGAAAGAGTTAAGAAAGAGTGGAGGGCAGTGGTTATATGCAGTCAAGAGAAGAAAGCAAACGGTATGTGGCAGGAAGAAAGGAAGGGGTTCAGCCAGGTGAGAAAAATTAAGGGAGAAGGGAAGGGAAGGAGAGGGGTCAAAGCGGACAGGTAACAAAAAGGAAGAAAGCCAGGTAGGGAATAGCAAGGTAACGTGTCTGAACGAGGTAAAGAAAAAAGGAAGGGCGGGGACACATGCATGGGAAGTAACGGAAAGCAGTCAGGTAAGAGGGAGGTGTGGGCAAGACAGGTAAAGGTAAGGTACAACATATGACCCAGGTAGGAAGGAGGGAGAGGAAAGGAAGAGAAGCATAAAAAGGGGAAGGGGAGAAAAGGGAAGCAAGGGAGGAGAAAAGGAGGAAGAGGAGAACGAAAGAAGATGAAGGAGGAAGAAGGAAAGGGTAGCATGAAGGCAAGGCTTGGGGAAAGAAAGAATATAACAAAGCATAAAAAGGGGAAGGGGAGAAAAGGGAAGCAAGGCAGGAGAAAAGGAGGGAGAGGAAGACAAAAGAAGATGAAGAAGGAAAGAAAGGGTAGCATGAAGACAAGGCGTGGGGAAATAAAGGATGTGCATAAAAAAAGAAACGAGGAGAAAGGGAAAGCAAGGCAAAGAAAAACGAGGAGGAAGAAGAAAGTAGTAGAAAGAGAAGGAAAGCAAGGGGTGGGGAACGTGTGTGTGGCTGGCCGCGCGAGGCTCCTGGGACAAGAGGTGTTCGCCAACATGGTAACGGTGTTCTTAAATGCATTACACGGCTCCCTCCTGCCTTTCTTCCTGCCTGCCCGCCTGCCTTTATTCCTTTTTTCTTTCCTCGCTTCTTTCTCTGCTTATGTGGTATTGAGTGTGTGCGTGTGTGCGTGGGTGGGGGGGTGGGTGGCGTCTGTGTGAGTGAGTGAGTTGAGTGTTGTGTGAATTTGCTTATATAGTTTCCAGTCGCCTCTCTGCCAATCCTCTTTCGCTACTGATACACACATTTTAACACCATCTCCACCACTATCCCTTTTTCAGGACCACCATACCATCACCACCGCATCTCTCCTCTCCAGCACCCTTCAGCATCCATCACCATCCTTACTCTTCCTTCCCCGCCGCCAGTCACCACCGAAATTGGCTGCCAGTCACAAATTTTACCCACCTCGCCGATATACCGAACTCTACAACGGTTATCACTGTTACCACCACCTCCCGCATTGTTACCACCACCACCATCACCACCGCTACCACTGTTACCCCCCCCCCCTCCCCACTATCACTGACACTTCTTTATGTCTTCGTCGACCGCCAGCTAAAGTGTTTTATTTGTATTCTGTGTTCATCGTATAGCGAAACGCGGCGGGTTGTTTTTTTATAGCGCTACCGGTGTACGAAGGTCTTGCGTGATATCTAGAACACGTTTTTCCTAACGAAGTATTGGTGCAGGTTGAATCAGTGTTCGTCGACAATTGGATTCGAACTCGGATCTCCATAGGCGCGAGGCGAGACTAACCCTGTTCCACCGCCTGTTTGTTTGTTTTTATTTAAGTTGATTCTGGTACTTCGATTAAAAAAAGTATTATTACTACTACAACAACTACTACTACTACTACTATTGTGCTCACCCATATCGCAGCCATCACAATCAACACACACACACACACACACACACACACACACACACACACACACACACACACGTCAATAATCTAATCAACAGCGGAACTATAACTTTCCCTTTGCACCTCTTTTGCTTATAACCACAAAACAAACTGTAAACTACCTTCCCCTTCACCCCTCCTCACACACACACACACACACACACACACACACACACACACACACACACA